>NW_008343216.1:1563017-1596209 GCF_000622305.1 Nannospalax galili | reverse complement strand
ACTCTAAAATCTTTTAAGGATTAGATACAAGTTCCCAAATACTTTTGACATCTTTGGTCTTTGGAACAGCATATATTGCTAACATTCCCAAGGACATTTTGATTTATAGCCAAGAAACTGGCTATTTTTCTTTGGTTTTTTTTTTTTTTTTGCCCTAACTACCTAGCCAATTCTTACCTCCTATTCTTATCATGCCATCCTCTGAAGGGGTTACCCAGATTGCCAATAGTGAATAGGGATGCCAACCACTCTGGCTTCTCCCATGCTGAACAGGGATGCAGGGTGAGGCAACTAGAGTACCCATTCCGTGGGTCTATCTAAAAGACTCCCAAATTCCATAACTCTTGTCTCTGAGGAGAAAAGAAAGTCCTTGAATCATGAATAGGAGATGTGAAGGAGATGTGCAGGCAAGAGTAATTAGCATTACAAGTTCTAGACAGGGAACTAGAAAAAAAGTCAGAACAGGGCAATTTTCAAATGTTCATATGAGAGTCCACTGGAATTTCTTGACAAGGGCTTCCAAAAGCATCCCTCTATTGGGTTCTTCCTCATTTTTCTTTTACCTTCCAAGGCTGGACCCTAGAGTGATGGAGTCAAGATTTGCTTTCAAGTATTTGAGCTATCAAGCTTTTAAAAGACACTGAGTAAAAGTGTGTGAAGATGCACAATATATGGGGAATTTCACACCTTGTGTATTTTGTTATGAAAGTGGAAGTCATGTAAAAATAGAGCCGAGTAAATCAGCAGAGTTAATTGAATTTCACTTCAAAGTTCAAAGCAGACCCTCACAATACTTGTTATCATATGTGTAACTATAGCAGCTATCAGTGAAATATAAAAGCATCTGGGGGCAATCAAAAACTAATTAATTGTAACTAATTGAACTTACAGCCCACTGAATGGGAGTGAACTCTTGGCTGGCACAGTAAAGATAGTCAAATATACATGGTGGGAGAGGTCATAGATCCTAGAGAAAACCTTATCTCTGTCATTATTGATAGACAAATCCAATTTCTTACCATATGCTAAGTATAGATCTTTATATTTACAGACAAGTATATCTTCAAAGAAGCTTCTTTTTGCAAAAGATGGAAGCTACTGCAGAATCCCACAACTTGTCACACACAGAAAATGAATGTCTGAGAGATGCACAGTTCTAGGTGACTTATCTACAGCAGTACATCTATGCCTAGGGCTCATGGAACATAGTGGAACAACAGGTGGAAAGAGTAATAGTGCATCCCTCAACTCTCACCAGAAAAGTTTCCTTATACAACAGAGTGTGAGACACACAGGTGGCCGCACTGATCAAGTTTTAGAAAATAAGAGACTGCAGAGTGTATGTCCTTGGACAGGATTCCTATATTAAATCTCACCCACCCAAGGTTTAGGGACATTTTGCATTAGGTAGCAGAAAGATTGTAAGGGGTAGTTTTGGTTCATGGGCATAGAGAAACAGAGGATTTCAGGCCACTGGAAGCTTGCACATGTGAACTTTTGGAAATGGTGTCATGCCAAGTCAATCAGACAAGGGACCAGATTAGAGCTAGGAAAATGGCCATCAGGCAAGCCCTAGTTTGGAATTGCTGGGGACTGGTTACTACTGGGTGAGGGAGAGTAGACATTACTTACAACATTACTTAAGTAGACTTAAGTGGATCAATTTTCACTGAAGGACATCTGGGTACAAATGCTTGACTGAATAGGACTTTACGTATATGATAGAATACATAAGGTCTAGTGAGGATGGGAGAGTGAAAATGGAAAGGGGATGGGGGTCAAATTTGATTAAAAACTGTTGTTTGAAGTGTACAAATACTCAAAAATATTTTAAAAGTAAAGTTATTTTTAAATTAACTACATTTATTGAAGACAGATTACATAGAGATCTCAGAAAGCACAGGATTTTGTTTATTATTTCCATAACTTCCATATAAAAATAAATTTGAGGAAGAAAATGCACATCCATGAAGGTCAAATATTTCAAATAACTCATTGAGAGTGAAGTTTTTCCATAAGTTTGTTTTTGTGTCGTTCAACCTGAAGATATATCAGATATTAGTGACATAATTTCCAGAAAAGTTTTAGAACAATTATCATATCTTCACTTTTCCAAAGACAAGGTTCATTTCATTCTGCATTAGAAGAGCATCAGCCCTTCCCCAAAATGACCCTTTCTATCATGATACTGATTGAGGTACTCTTGACTCTCTTAAATCTCTCCAGTGAAAACCAGGTTGCAGCCATTCTGAAATCGAAATATGAGCATCATCATGACATCCAGGATCTAGTCCAATTACGTCCTTTAGTATTTCACAGTGTAAGTGACCTTCAGCAGTCCATCTAATGTATCATTAAAATAGTGTGTAATTATCAATAAAATCTTTGTAATACCCTGATCTCACTTTGGAATCTTAGTTTGTAAAACATCTATTTCATAAATCTCATCAGTCTTACATCCATATATAAATCTATGTGTGCATGTATGTGTGTGTACTGAATGTGTGTAACATGTGCAACATATTTCTGCATTTGAGTGTGAGTCTATCTATCTATCTATCTATCTATCTATCTATCTATCTATCTATCATCTATCTATCTATCATCTATCATCCATCTATAATGACGCATATAGAGAGGTCAAGGGGAAAAGTCAGGTGTCCACCTTGAGACAGGATTTCTTCATGGTTTGCTGTTGCATAAACAATGATAAATGACCACAACTTCTTGTTTATCTCTGTGTATACTATCATGATATGCACATTAAATTTTTTGGCACAGGAGTTTAATTAATGAGTATATTTACATTATTTTCAGTACTGTGTTCCTTGCTGCAATATTTATGTTATTTTTTGTTTGTTCAATATTTCTGTGTCTTCCTTTTACTTAGATAAAATTTATGCACATTGCATATATATAAAATCTTATGTTGCATTCATTATCAGTTATGACATTTATGACAGATAAATTACAAAAAATATTCAGTCTCCACCAAAGTAAATTTTTTGAATTATATTTCCTTAAAAAAAATTTCATGAATGATAGCCTTTTTATTTGTATTTGACATTGTATAAAATTATGAAAATCAGTACAAATCCTCATTATATGGCACATGTCTATTCATGTTAAAATTTCCCAGTGCTGTATACCTCCTCTCTGCTGTTACAATGCCTTGGCATTTGACAGAGAAAAAGTGACTTTCTATTGAAAGTTATTTATGTCCTGTTTTTTTTATTTTGAAGTACTTCAGCTCTTAAGCTATTAAAACTGTTTTGAAAGAAGCAGCCGATGCTTTAGAAACAATATCTTGCTGTAATGCCACATTCTATATTTAGATGTATAACTTTCTTAAATGTGAATTATGCAATAAGAATTTCATCTCGGGGGCTGGAGAAATGACTCAGGGGATATATGAGCTCTGGCTGTTCTTGTGGTTGATCCAGGTTAGGATCCCAACACCCACATGGCAGCTAACAACCATCCATAACTCTAGATTCAGAGAATCTGATCCTCCTTTCTGACCTCCATGAGCAATGTACACAAGGGTGCACTTTTATGCATCCACAAATAATACTCATACATCAATAAATAAATAAATTTTCCAGGTGGTGGTGCATGGCTTTAATCCAAGCACTCAGGAAGCAGAGGCAGGGAGATCTGCATAGTGAGTTCCAGGTCGGCTGTTGCTACAGGGTACCCTGTCTCAAAAAGACTAAAAAAGAAGATACATACATATACATATATATATATATATAAATTTTAATATAATTTTATATGTCTTGTTCTTCAAGGATATGTTTTTATACAAATGGATATCCCCCATACCATGGCTTTTTGAAATAATTAATTTGAAAGATAAAAACTTCCTTTTTTTTTTTAGTGCTCTGAAGCCATGGGTACTTTTATCCATTCACTGTTTTCCATAAGTTAGTGCAATGCCGTAATTCTGTTTCACTCTAATTTTGAATGAACTCACTGATAAATACAAAAGTGATGAATAAAATGGAAAATAATAGAAATGATAAAATAAACACAAAATTGAAATGAATTTCTTTTGACTATGTATTTATTATAAATGTTCAAGCACTATTACAATTTTAGCAATAGATGAATATGGAAATATATATCCATTAGCAGAACTGCTTTCATCACTAAACACTAACTTGATAAACTCATGAAAATAATATGCAAGAAAATGAAAATTTTCATGAAGATTTTAAATGATTGTTATGACTTATATACATTGAAACTTTTTTGATACAGTGAACTTATTTTATAAATACTGCTCTATTTTAATGGTAAACTACTAATATTTTGTAATGGAATAGAAAAATATTTAGAATCTCCAAATGCTTTTTTGTTTGTTTTTTGAGACAGTGTCTTCCTATAGCCCCAGCAAGCCCGGAACTCTCTATGTAATCCAGACTGATCTCAATTTCACAGAGCTCTATCTCTTCCTCCGGAGTGCTGGGACTAAAGGCACGTGCTGCTTTGCCTGACCCTCAAACTGTCTTTTTCAAAGAAGGTGACTTAAAAAAAAATATGTACTTACTTTTTAAGTAAGATAAAATCTTATAGAAGGAAAAACATATTTATTGTTAAATGTATTTCCAACAAGAAAATATATCAAGAAAATGAGATGTAAGCATCATTTATTTTAAGTGCATCTCTCAACTCATTTCAGAATAAAATAATCATTCATGAATAATTTAAATTATATTGCTGGAATATTGATATAAAATTACTATACTGTCAATGTTTAAATAGCAATATTTAAACAGTAATACTTAGTAGCTATAACAGATTGAAACTAGGTGGTTTGAAAGCTGACATTATTTTTGAAAACATTAAATAATGAGCCATCTGAGCCATCTCTCCAGTTAAAAATTATTTATTTTTAAAAAATATTTTATCATTTTTATTTTATTGTAAGAGTGTATTGCCTGCATGTTGTTAAGTGCACCTGTGTCATGCAATGCCCACGGAGGTCAGAAAAGGGCTCTGAATTCCACTGGAACTGAAGTTATAGATAGTTGTTAGCCACCATGTGAGTACTGGGAATCTAACCAGGGTCCTCTGCAAGAATAGCCAGTATTCTTAATCGCTGAACAATTTCTCCAGCCCAAAATATTTTTTAAGTATATAAAAATAAACAAATAATCCTGGAAGTATAAGTGAATATTATTTTCCAAAATCAAATATTCACATCATTATGATTTCTAGCTTGTAAAATATGAAAGCAACAAACTCACTACTCACAAGCAATTAACTCGAATGGCAAACTCAATCCCTTTCCAAATTCTTCAACCTAAACAATGGCTCTCAGGGTATTTATGTTACTTCTTAAAGAAATCAATGTTAATGAAATATTTTTAAATGAAAATGTGAATTTAGATTAGTCTAAACAGAAAACAATTATGTTGAACACTAGGAAACTTTGGGATTGCTTTTGCAAGATTTTTTTTGAACAGTCTTATTCTGAAATATTGAAATTGACAATTGAGATACTTCTTTGCAAAATTTACATATAATTTTAAGTGATGTATAATTTGGTAAAACTACCTATTCTAGGCTGGGTGTGGTGGCGCACATCTTTAATCCCAGCACTTGGGAGGCAGAGGCAGGCATATCTTTGTGAGTTTGAGGCCAGCCTGGTCTGCACAGTGAGTTCCAGGACACCTGGGGCTACAGGGAGACCCTGTCTCAAAAAGACAAAAAAATAAGCAAAACAAAACAACAAAAACAGCAAAAAATTACCTATTCTAATGACTTTGAAAGAAATTAAATGCTTCTTTTTTACTTTGCAGATGATATGTAGAAGAAGGGGGATGGATATGAAGAAAGTATTTACTTCCTCAGTCTGGAACACTTTTCTCAGAGATTTCAGAATACATTTGTTTAAGTAACCTTTAGCTCTTAAATGTAAACTCCTTGTGTAGAATCCAAAATGCCAGCAATGATGAACATTTGGAGGATTCAAACCGACTTGAAAATACAGTGTTGACTTTGTACCCAGAATTATATAAGCATTACAGGTAACTCATTAATTATGCTCTTATGATGAAATTCCATATTCCATTTTTCTGATGGATGGTAAATTTCAAGCACGTGATTTTAGTATTGACACAAAAAATATTGGCTGCAGCTCTAGAATAATAAACATGCAAATGAGCACCTCATAGTAAATTGTCATTATGAAGCCAGGGTTTCCAGGGGAGTCATTTATTAATCCAATAGCTACCTAGACAATAAATTGATTGTTACCTTTTAGAGGAAATAAAAGGATCTATCTCAGTAAGTACATAAAACACAAATCATTAATGCAACAATTATCATAAATCAATGAGAGAGGACAGTGAGTCAAGATAATTGAAGTTGAAAGAACAGCTTATTTTATCCACCAAATATTTTGTTTTAATTCCAGAAGTATCATCTTAACATTTTCATATTTTGTGTGGTTATTTGAATTTAAAATATTATTTTAAAGGTATATTAAATTAATATATTGCAAAAATACATAGAGCAATAAGAATGTGAATGTTTTATATTAGGAATTAGACTATAAGTGCTTGTGTTAAAATGATTAGAGATTATACATACTATTCTTAGCTTTTGCATGAAATTAATAAAATAAATATATGGACATATGTCTCAAAAAAGTAAACAAGTTTTTAATAAAGATCACTCAGTGGTAAAGCAATTTTTATTGATACCTGAATAGTTACTGGAATTTGGAATGGAGGTTTGAAATTGAACTGTTGCTGTTTGGTTTTTATGCAAACTTCAGTTTCCATTAACAGCAATCTGATGTTCTATAGATTTAATATACTGAGCACTGATATAAATCCTGACCTGGACAGCTGGAAGAAAATGAAATTTATTCCCATGTTCACTGAGTAGTCAAGGTTCAAAAACAGAAGAATTGAGCATTCAGAAGTATCAAGATATCAGTAAGATTACTTATTTGCATTATTCTTAAATCAGAAACACACTTAAACTGAAATAATAATAAGGGGATCGTAAAGCACTACAACTTTCCATGTTTTACAAAATTTAGATGTCTGATAATACATGGAGACACCACAACCTCAATAAAAAAATTCCTAAACAGTATTATGTTAATTTTATTACACTGAAAAAGATTAACAAATAATAGATTATATATGCATTAAGAAACTTACTGTTGTAGTAATGACCCATTTTGATTCATGTCATGACTAATATAAACTCAAATATTTTATTATGAAATCTCATTAGAGCATTTTTAGACAGCTAGAGAGCAATTGAATTAATGTAATAAGTATTATATATAGTAATTGTGCTTATCTTATTCAATTCATTCAACAATATAGCAAGATGGATGTTTTGATATGCTTGTTGCTTATTGACAAATAGAAAAATAAAAGACATACTAGGTAAAGTAATGTTCACTAAGCATATAAAAATTTACCTCTTTGCATAAAAGTGCATAACTAGAAAATGTAAGTCTGGTGTGTCACAGTAGATCCACAAATTTATCAGTTACAAATCTTTGTCTGTGATGCTACATGATGTGTACAGGGCTTAGGTTTTCACTGTGAACATCAGATCATTGTCTAAAGGTATCCACTTATCTACTGAACCCTGTCCTAACAGTTGCTCATAATACTTTCCAGACAATAGGAAGAGGAGAAGGTAAGGAAAATTCTCTGCCTACACATTGAGTTTTATCACCATAGGATGTTTTTCAGGTTTTCTCATAAACAAACAAACCAAAACAAAAAAAAGATTTTAAACAGAAATTGGTATCATAGCCACAAAAAACCTGCAAGGCAGATTTAGAAAGGAAATGCACTGTTCAGTTTTGCCTTTGCTGCAGAGTGAGATATGAGAGAAAAAGAAATCACAAAACCTGTGAAGGCGATTTTATGACTTCTCTCCTATGTGTGTTTCTCGCTCTCCCTTCAGTCGAATGTCTGCATTTTTCTCCCTTTTCTCCCACTGTCTCCTTTCTCAAATTTTTGACAAATGAGGAAATAGAAGTGCAAATTGCAAGTGAATGCCTCAAATAATACTTATTCTTATCAGTAAAGTCTGTGTCTTTAATTCTTTTTAAAAGATTGGCTTTTGTTGTATTTGTGCGAGTATCTTGTCTGCATGTACTTATATGAACCACATGTATGCACGGTAATTGCAGAATCCAGAAAAGGGTGTCAGATCCCCTGAACCTGTAGTTACAGAGGGTTGTGAGCCACAATGTGGGTGGTAGGAACCAAAATCTGGTCCTCTGCAAGAATAGCCAGTGCTTTTACTTGTTAAGGCATTTCAACAATCTCAACCCCTATTTTTTAAGAATTTATTTTTTTCTTGTATATACTATTTCTATTAACTATTTGAGAACTTCATACAATGTATTTTGAATATATTCATCCCTACTCTTCTCCCCACCAATTCTTCTTAAATCTGTCTACCTCTGATCCCTTCCCTACTTAGTTCCCTCTTCTAAAAAATATTTTTATTGAATTTTTGTGGATTCCATACATCTTTAATCATATTTAGTCCCCACTTCCCTATCTGCATGCACCCATAGCCTTCCCACAAGACTTCATGCTTTTTGTTGTATATATTAAGGCCTTTTGAGTCAAGCCTGTGTACCTAGATGTCCCTTGGTTCAGGTTCATCCAATAGAGTTTGTGCAGCCTGTCTTATGTCATCCCCTTAAAGAAGTTCAACTTCCTTTTGCCCAGCAGTGATCACCTGCCAATAGTTCATCACCAAAGTTGTAGCTTCCTGCTCATTTCCCCACTTCTGTGCTGGTTTTTGTCTGATTGAGTTTGCATGGGTCTTGTGCAGGTTGTCACCATTGCTGTGAGTTTATATGAGCAAGGTCCTGGGGGTTAGTTATGGTCATGCACTTCTTCTCCTGGCACTTAAATCTTTCTGCTCCCTCTTCCACAATGATCCCTGAGCCCTAGGTGGGTGAAGTTTAATATAGGAATCCTGTCCAGTGACCCACAATCTGCAGTCTCTTATTCTCTACACTTTGGCCAGTTTGGCCCTTTGTGTTCATTTGCCTCTATTGTATAAGGGAACTTTGTGGATGAGAATTGAGAGCTGCATTATCATTCTTTCTATCCCTTGTTTGACTATGTTCTGTGAACCTTAGGGGTAAAGGTTCTATTGTGGATGTGCCACTTAAGGTTGGGCATCTCACTGATACTTATTTTATGTATGTGATCAATTTTGGAACTCTGTAGTAGTCTTCGTCTGCTGCAAAAGAAGTTTCTTTGGAGAGTGGTGATTGGCGTACTTGTCTCTAAATATAACAACTCATATTTAGCATATAGTTAGAAGTCATATTTGTCTAGGGATGTGACAACCTTGAGGTCTTCTCTAAGATCAATGACCTCTCCAGTCATGTGTATTTGGCTTTGTTTACAGTGCCAAAATGAGTACTTCCCATTGAGAAGGTTTTAAGTCCAATTAGGTAGCTGTTCATTACACCCAAGATAAAAGTGCCATTATTGCACCAATATAGTTTGCTGTGCTAGTCATTATTTAGTTAGTTGTTTAAACCCTAAGCTTTAAAGCTGGGGTTGGAACATTGTTTGATTTTTCTTTTCCCTTAGCCACTTGCTTAGTGTCCTCCAAACTTATGAGAGCTAGTCTTCAGGGAGGAAACTTCCAGGTCATTTAGAGCTCTATTTCTCTGAGTTCTCTGTCCAAAGTGTGTCCTGTCTTCAGGAGTAGAGTCTTACCTTCATGGTCTAGGAGGTAATCAAAGGCTGTGCCAATAGTCTGTGCAATTTTGGGAGTCTCTTTTACTATTCTGATCAACACCTTGAGGTTTTCTACCTGTCTGTCACTGTGTTTCTTGCTATATAACCTTCAGCTATACATTTGAATTCATGTACAGATAGTGTAAGTATATTTTTTCAGTAGGCTTTTGAACTGAAACATTTTTGTCTTGTTTTTCACACCAGCTAAGCATTATTTATCTCTTCTCTCTTTCTTACTGTTTAACCTTACTTCCACCCTTACCAGTTAAAATAGTTCCAGTTTTTCCAATTCCCCCTTGAAAATACCTATCGCCTCTGCTCCCCTGTCTCTTGAGCTCTCTTTCCCCTTTACTCTCATCATCCCTTGTATAACCTTCCCTCTTCCTTTCCCAGTTAAATACCCCCATTTTAGCTCTTTCACCCTTGGCAACACCTGTCTCCTGATTCTCTCTTTCTTAGGCTTCTTCTTTGATAGATTTATACATTTTGTTTTGTCATTTCAAGTTATATATTATTTTATTTGAGATAAAACATTAAAGCAATTGGAAGTTTAATTTTTCAGTGCTGTGCAACTAAAAATTTTATTTTTGAGCCCATAGATTGAAAAAAAATTGATAAACCATCCTTAAGGGGGATATTTCAAAGAATTAAGATTATATGGAATTACAGAGGTAGCAGTGGTGGGAAGCTGGGGTGTTAGTGAAGTCATACTACATGACAGAATTTTCAAAAATTTGAGAAACTTTGTAAGAAACTGAAGGACTTGGAAGGAAAATGGAAGGCCCAAGTTCTCAATACTGGCATACTGAATGATAATGGGTATTGTACAGCATAATCAGGAGACAGACAAGGGAACACAGAAGAATAGCTAGAAAGGCACAAGTAAAAGCAGGTGTAAGGAAACATAGCTAAAGACATATTTTAGTTGACATAATCTATCAAAATTAGATCCTTCACTATCTTCTCCCTCAAAGACTAGGTTGAGATACCCTGATCCCACGCTCTGAACCACACTAAAGAACTAGTCAGAACACCATATACTTCTTCACCATCTTTCCCCTTCAAGACTAGGCCCAGAATGTGTTGTTCTTGCTCAAGCAAGGAGCTAACCAGAATTGGTCCACCCCACACTCAGAGTCCTAGCTGTGACTGCCCACCTTAAACACAGAACTGGCATGGAATCATCCCTGTCACTACAATAAAAATAAAATAAAACAAAACAAGTGAGAACCTAAAGCACATACCAACAAACTATTCACACCAAATCAGAAATAAACCAAACTGTGATACCAATAAAAACAGAATCAAATTTCCACTCAACAATGACAGGGTAAATTTTCATATAAGACACACAAAGAACAAAAGAAATCTGTGTGCCCAGATTCCAAAATTATGAAAAATCAAGGTAATGTGTTCTAAAAAAATCCCACCAGTCCAATAGAGGTGTTCTACAATGAGAACTACCCCGAGGAACCTCAGGACATAGAACTTAAAAGAAGAATCATAAAAATAACCAAGGAATCCAATGGGTTTAAAGAAAACACAAACACCTCAAGGAACTCAGAGAGAATAGAAATAAATTTCTGACTTGAGCTCAAGAAATATAAACTCTCAGTTAATAAAATTACCCAGAGAATTCAGGATTTGAAAAGTGAATTCACACAAGAGATGGAAATATTGGAGAAAACTCAACCTGAGAAGTTGGAATTTAAAAACACAATAAGCCAAATAGAAATGTCAGAAAAAAAATCTTATCAGCTAAATGAATCAAAAAGAAAACTATATTAGGACTTGAAGGAAAAGTTGGGCAATTGAACTGCTCAAGCAAAGAATATATTAGAAAAACAAACAAATAAACGAACGAACGAACGAATGAATGAACAGAATACACAGGAGTTTGCAGCAGCATCTAATGACCAAAGCTATTGATTGTAGATATAGAGGAAAGAGAATAATCTCAGGTCAATGACTTTAACCATATTTCAATGGGAGTATAGAAGAAGACTTTCCTAACTTAAGGAAAACCATGCCTATATATCTATACAGATACATGAAGCACACAGAACACACACACACAAAAGGGAGGGGGGACCAGAAAAGAAACTTCCCACAGCATATTATAGTAAAAACAGTAAATATACAGAACAAAGAGAGGCTTCTTAAAGATAAAGAGAAAAATAACAAATTATGTACAAAGGAAAACAATAGAATGATTGCTGACTTTTCAATGCAACACAAACTTTAAAAGTCAAAGGAGAATAGAGCAAAGTTTTAGAAGTTCTAAATGACAAAAGACACCAACCCAGATTACTTTACCAGCAAAACTGTCTGTCATAGTCAAAGGAGAAAGACAAATCTTTCATGATATAAATAAGCTGTAAGAATTCCTGTCCAGCTATAAAGAACTACAGAGAATACTGAAAACGGTACATTGACCAAGGAAAGAAATTACCATATTCAATAGGATAAGGAAAGAAAAAAAATGAAATTGTAAGTACAGAAACTCAAACTAGGACTAAGAACACAACAAAATAAAATGGTAGTAACTAACACAAATCTTTCAATATTAACTTTAAACATCAGTGACATCAACACTTCACTCAAAAGACAGGCTAAGTGAATAAGTGAGCAACAAAATCCATCTTCTTATTGTCTACAAGAAACTCATCTTACCATCAAGGACAGGCACCACCTTAGAGTGAATGAATGAAAAAAATATTCTAAATGAATGGGACCAGGAAACAAGCAGATGTTGCTATTCTAATTTCTGGCAAATAGACTTTAATGTCAATTTAGTCAAAAGAGATAAAGAAGGTCACTTCATCCTAATCAATGGAAATATTGACCAAGAAGATGTTAATTCAAAAACATATACACACTACATAATGGTACATACAGTTTTTTATAAAGCATAATACTATACTTCAGTATGCAGATTAACCCCAGCTTAGCAATAGTAGTCACTTTAATACCCAACTTTCTCCAATAGACAGATCATATGGACAAAGAATAAGTAGAGAAATAAATAGTACTGTATATCAAAGGAACCTAACAGACATCTACAGAATATTTCACCTAATCATGAAAGAATACACATTGTACTCATCAGCCCATGGATATGTCTCTAAAATAGAGGACATACTAGAGTATAAAATAAAGCTCAACAAATAAAACTTGAAACAATCCCATGTATTGTATAAGACCACAAAATATGGAAGCTTAAAATAAAAAAAAAGCTCTAGCATATACAAAGCCTCATGGAAATTAAACAATGCACTAATAAATGAGGAATTGGGCCAAAGGCTCAATGAAGAAAGAAATAAAAATATTCCTGGATCTAAATGCAAATGAAAACACAATGCAACAAATCTTCTGGAACATACTAAAAGTAGTCCAAGAGGGGATTTTATCACTCTTATCACCTACATAAAAAATCAGAAAGAGCTTAGATAAATGACATGATGATACAACTTAAAAGTATGGAAAAACAGGAACAAACCAAACCCAGAAGATGAGAAGAAAATGATAAAAATCAGATTAGAATTCAATGAAATAGAAAAATTTAAACAATACAGTGAATATATGATCTAAAGAGCTGTTTATTTGAGTAGATAGTTAAGACATGCAGACCCTTAGCTCATCCAGCCAACAGAGAGAGAAAGAAATACAAAGAGCAAAATCAGAGCTGAAAAGGGAAACATTACAACAGACAACAAAATAATGCAGAGCATTACAAGTGAATGGTTTAAAACCTGTACTCTGCTACATTAGTAAACCTAAAAGAAACGGATGTTTTTTTCTAGATTCAACCAAACCACTGAAGTTAAAAGAAGAAGAGAGCAACTTAAACAGACCCATAACAAATAAGGAAATGGAAATACCAATACAAAACCTGCTGACTGAAAGAGCCCAGGTCTTGATGGACTCTCAGCAGAATTTTACCAGGTCTTCAAAGGACTCCAAGAAATACTGATTTATAAAGACAGAAATTTATTGAAAAATCATACATACGTGAGTCCGTGTGTATAGATAAAGGCTACATAACAAGAGACAGCATTAGACAGGGAAAACCTCCCTTTGATTTGTTGGTCAGGGTAGTCCAAGAGACTCCCAAAATTACACAGGCTATTGCCACAGTCACTGATTGCCTCTCAGAACTTGAAGGTAGGACTCTATAGCTGAAGACAGGACATACTTTGGACACATGATTTGGAGCAATGTGGCTGAAACTGCCCTGGAAGCCACCTCCTCTAAAGGCCAGGGCTAATAGATTTGGAGAGCACTATACAAGCTGCTAAGGGAGTACATCAATTGATGTTTCAACCCCAGTTTTAAGGCCTAATATCTACAACAATCACTGGCAAAGCAAAATACATTGGGAAAGCAAGCACTTTTATCTTGAGGGTAATCAATAGCTACATAAAACCCACTCAATGGGAGGGACTCATGTGTAGTGCTGTAAACATAGCCAAATACACATGGCTGAGAGGTCATAGATCTTAGAATGAAAACTCAAGGCTGTTACATCCCTAGACAAATGAAATTTTTTAATATGTGAAAAATGTGGATCTTTTTATTTACAGACAAGTATGTCAGTCACCGCTCATCAAAGTAACTTCTTTTGCAACAGTTGGAGACTATTACAGAGTTCCACAACTGGTCATACACAGAGATTGTCTGTGAATTGCACACACATATATGACACTTCTGCAATGCAACCTGTAACCTAAGGCTCATGGAACATTGAGGAGCATGGGGTAGAGAGAACACTAATGCATCTCTTCACTCTCATCAATGAAATTTCCTTATGCAAAGAGGACCATGAACAAAAAAAGACACCAATGGCCAAAGCAGAATAAGAGACTGCAGAGTGTAGATCCTTGAACAGGACTCCTATATTAAACTTCACCCACCCAGGGCTTAGGGACCATTGTGAAAGAGGAGGAAGAAAGATTATAAGAGCCAAGGGGGAGGTGCATGACCATATGTAAATAGAGTCCTATGGGTTCCTGGGACCTTGCTCATATGAGCTTAGAGAGATGGTGTCAGCATGCACAGGATCCATGCAAAGTAAAGCAGACAAAAACTCAGCATAGAACTGTTCAAATGGGCAGAAGGCCCCACCCAATCTTAGCTGAAAAACTATTGACAACTGTTTACTGCTGGTTGAGGAAAAGTTGGTCTTAAGAGCAGGACTCTAATAAGCTGACTAGCGTTCAGTAGATGCACTTGCACAGAGGGATATCTGGGGATACTAACTTGACTTAATAGATATTAACAAAAATGAAAGAATGCATGAATTCTAGTGGATGGCTATGGGAGGATGCCAATGGGGAGGGGTATAAATATGATTAAGATGTTCTGTATGAAACACACAAAAATGTAATTAAAAAATTTACAAAAATAATTAAAAAGATAGATACCAAGGGAGAACTCTCAAAATCTTTTTATGAAGCCATTATTTCTCTAATACCAAAATCAGCACACAATACTAATACCACTATCACCAACACAAAAACAGAACACTACAGACCAATATATCAATGAACAAATGCAAAAAGTATCAATAAAATACATTGAAATCATATACAAGCACATACAAAAAGATTATCCGTAGTGATCAAGTTGGATTTATTTCTGAGATACAGAGAAGATTAGATATAAATAGGTCAGTAAATGAATAAGTCATATAAATTAATATAAAGATAATAACCACATGCTCATCTCCATAGATGCAGAAAAGACTTTTGACAAAATCCAATATGCCTTCATGCTCATCAGTGTTTGTTGCTGTCTTTTTACACTAGCAGGGAAAGGGAAACCAAGTACTTGATGAATGGATAATGAAAATGTGGTACATTTACATGATGGAATTCTTTTCAAAGGTAAATAAAAGTGAAACTATAACATTTGCATGTAAATGAACTAACTAGAAACTATTATATTAAGTGAGGTAACTCAGAATCATAAAAACAAGGGCTGCTCATTTGCTCTCATTTGCGGATTATATCTACAAATATCTAGATGTGATTTTATATCCTGATGTAAACACAGGAGCTAGGAAAATGGAAAGGAACCATGGGGGGAAGGGTGAAGAAAGGTGAGAGAGGGGATAGTAAGAGACAGGTGTTATCAAGGCGACTGTTGGATATGCTTGTCCTCCAAATAGCAAACCGGACTGGTAAGTAAATGGATAGACGACTTCTCTAGCTTCTTTCCTGTTTGCTTCAAACTAATTGAACTATGAGACTCTCCATAAGAAGGGAGGGGCAGAGGGAGACAGTCACATCTCCAACCCATCAGTCAGCTATAACTGCATGAGGAGAAGGACTAAGAGCAGACACAAGGGAAGTCAGAGAGGAGGAGGGTGCTTTGCAATCTTGGACCAGTAGCAAAAAGTTCAGTAAACCATGGATGGGTTGAAATGTAGGAAAAACAACAATAACAACAACAACAAAACAGCCCAAGAGTGCTCTCATTCATTGTAAGTAGCCACTCACCACCATCATATAATCTGTTACTGTGCCCAATAAATATTTATGTATAAATACATTAAATAAATGTAAACTGTAGTTTGGAAATAAATAGTTTGGAAGCCAAGAGCTCATAGCCCCAGGAGTAAATTCAGCTTACAGGGCCTATGGGGAAATTGGGGAGTAGTTTAACTGGGGAGTTTCATAAAGGGCAGAACAGAAGTAGAAAGAAGACTGATAATTAATGCTTAAGTGATATGAAAAGCCAAAGGGAAATAACATTTAGGCCTACCCGAAAAATATACATATAATGTAAATTTGTATAAAGGCTATATAAAAAATTTACAGTGCCAATCAAAGGAAACTTCCTTTTGAGTTGTTTGTCAGGATAGTTGAAAACACTCTGATATAGGCTATTGCCTAACTGCTTGATTGTATCTGAGAATTTGAAGGTAAGATCGTATTGCTGAAGACAGGACATGCTTTGGAGAAGTATTTGGAACAATTGACCTGGAACTGACCTGAAAGCCTTCTCCCAAAATACTAGATCTCTTAATGTCAGAAGATACTATGAAAGCTGCCAGGTGAGAAAAAAATATCAATCACCCTACCCAGCTATAAACCCTATAAAGCACAAAAATGACCAACCTAACAAATTATCTTCTATTGGTGCAGTAGTAGCACTTTTACCTTGGGAGAAATCAATAGCTGTCTAATTCGAATTAATGCCCAGTCAGTGGATGGTAATTTATGTGTGGCGCTCTAATATAACCAAGAACACATGGCTAGAGAATACATAGACCCTAAAGAAGACTCTGTTTTTGTTACTTCCAGAGACTAATGTAATTTTTTTTTACTATATTCTAAATATCTGTCCAAATATTTACAGAGAGATGTGTCTCTCACCTTTCATGGTTGAAGTTTCTTTTTTCTACAAATGAAGACTATTACAAAGTTCCAGAATTGGTCAAAGCAGAGTCTAATTGACCATGGGATGCCCAGATCTAAGTGATACATCTACCACGCAATCTCTACACCTAAACCTAAGGAAACATTGCTGAAGAGGGGATGGAAAGACTACAATAGCTAAAGGGACTGGAAAACCTGCTGCTAGGTAATGTCCTGGACCTGATGGGGAAGCTACCAATTTAATTTCTGCAGTGTGGTAGACAAAGGTCTGTATAATGGGAAAGCCATTTGACATACCAAGGTGAGTGTGGGGAATTTCACAGGCTCTTACCTCAAAATGAAGAGCTCAGGTAATCAATGGATACTAATGGAAGGAGAATCAATTTTCTCCAGGGACTAACTCTCTGAGGGTTTTTCTAATATCAGATGGACAGCCCTAAACACACCACAGATACCTACAAGCATCAATAAATTGATTCAGTGACACATATATAAGTGTTTAAAGTTAATATATATTATATATATGTTTATCTATAATGTATGTGCGTGTGTGTACATTTATAAATGTATGTATATATAACGATAATAAAGAAAAAGACATGAAATTGATAGGGAGTGGAGGGACATGAGAGTTGTTGATTGAAAGCTAAAAAAGGAGGAAATAATGCAAATATAACACATGTATAAAATTCTTGAAAAAAATACAAAAAGTTCTACAAGCAAACAAGAGAAAATAATACATTTATAAAAATGTCATGAATTGCATTTTCACATATAATATACACTGATAAAAAGTTTAAGAAGAAAAGAAATACTAAAACTTTCCCTGTGCAGGGATTCTGTAAAGGCATTTCAGTTGAGAGTTACTTCAGGCCCAAAGGGATCACTACTGCCTTTCATTAGACATTTGAGTAGTCTTTAAATCTCAAAATTACTACTTCTCCCAGAGGAATCCAGGTTATTGTTACCAAATCATGTTTCAGGTCAAAGTAGTGTGGGTTCCTTAGAGCTATTGCTTTGACTGAATGTATCTTGAAGGATTAGAAAAAGTTTTATTTATGCTACTTTGGTTTCTAAAGTTAATTTTCTAAGAAATTGATATTCTTTGAAGTAATAGATACTTGAAATCCTCAAATTACCATGGTATCTATGCCTAAAATAAATTATTATATTTCCATTATTATTTTAGCTAAAAGAAAGTTTCATTTTCTTTTGAGAGTCTCTGGATTGACCATTTGACATTCATAATTTTCATAAGCATTCTATAATATTCTCTCTAGAAATTTGGTCAAGATTCATTCCCAAACCTGAAAGATATTCTCTAAATATTCTAATTTTTAGTATGTTTGTATTGAAAAGAGTAAACTAAATTCCCAGGTAAAGATTCTCCTAATTGATATGAGGATAGGCTTTAGGGACAGAGTACTTCTTTGCCATGCAGTGTCCTGAATTTCAATCTAACACTGACTATGATGAGAACTGATTAATTATACATATTTTTATAGGTGAAAAATTACATAATTTCAGGAATGATATAATACTAAATTTTACTATTGCACCATCAATGGCAATCTATAATACCTTTCTTACTTCTGACACCAACTTCAATATTTTAGGGGGTTCCCAAGATTATATTCAATTGCAAAATCACAAGATGACTCACAGCATTCATTAGAAATTATTATACTAAAAGTTACAACATATTATAGTAAAAGGTACACATTAATTCAACCAAAACAATAGATTCATGGAGTTTATCTCTCTAAAAATCTCCTAGTTGTCATCCTGTGTTATTGGGAACTGAGCCAGCATTCCTGACTATGTTTTTGACAGTCTGTAAATATTTGCAGCCAGAGAAGTTTATGGAAGACTTCCTGTCTTGACTTTTGTAGAAGTCCAGCAATGTGATATAGTTGACTACCAAAATAACTGACCTTTATACTCAAGCCCCTCTACAGGAAGATCAGTGAGTACACAGAACATGATATCACCATGTCATAGTGTTAGACTACAACAAGGTCCAAGGCTTCCAGGTAAACATCTTTTGACCCAACGGAAATTCCTAGAGCAAAAAGATCACTTTCTGGGATAGAGAATATTAATACCATCACACACACACACACACACACACACACACACACACACAAAGACAAATAATAAAAAATGATTTTTCCTGCTTTCATGAGGAAGTAAATACTAAATATTTTGGAGACTTCTATTTCTCTCATGATTAACCAGTGTTTTTAGATAACAAAATGAAAATTTTTGCCTGTTATATTTTGTTGTTGACAGTGGAATGTATTAAAATAGTGTCATTGGCACATGCCTTTAATCCTAGCACTTGGGAAGCAGAGGAAAGCTGATCTCTATGAGTTCAAGGCCAGCCTGGTCTACATAGTGAGGTCCAGGACAGCTGGGGCTACAGAGAGACCCTGTTTCAAAAAGACCCCCCCCAAAATAGTGTCAAATGTCTACTTTGCAGAAAATGAGATGCTTTTAAAGTATCCTAAATAAAATATGAGAATGATGTGCAACTCAACCTCTGAGATTTGAATTTTAAAATTTAAATTTACAGTGTATGGAATGAAACAGACTGTAAAATGCACATACCATACAGAGGAAATAAGAAAAATGTTATGAAGTCCAGACTTGTAGTGAGTAACTATCGTTCTGTTGGTTACAAATTTGTCAGGAAAGAGGATAAACTATCAGACAGAACTTAGGTTTTGACTCCATAGTTTTATAATTTATAAACAGACATATATTTTGTCATTTTTTTAATTTAACCATAGTTGATGGAACTAAGGAACAACTTCTTCCCCCACAGTGAAAGTAACGATTTGTTTAACATATTTTTCCTTTGGTTGACCAAGTAGATTTGAGGAATGAATGGTAATGTGTATAACACATTCTTTAAGAAATATAGTTTGTGACATTAAAAAGTAAAAGAAGAAATAATATAAATAATTACAAGCTTAAATAAGTACATAGCACATACAAGTAATAACTTGTGCTAGTACCTTCTTGTTTAATACTTATGTGTCTTGTATTTCTCAAAACACTTTAAACTCAGTTTCAATTTTCAGAAGCTAAACTGACTTAAAGATTGCTAATTTTTTAAAGAATTACCATTTTTAAATAATGAAAAAATAGAACTTTTATTAATTACATCAAATCATCAAAAGACTTCACAGATTTTGCACTGGAAAAGAAAACTGCAAGGGAAACTAAAATAATTGCAACTGCCAAATGATTTTTTGATACTTAATATCAAATATAAGGCATAAAAATTATTATTCCTCTTTCACTTTTTTGTGATCAAAAAGTCATCATAAACACTTTTATGTTGAATAATTTTTATATTCAGAGTAAATAGCCTTAATTCTATTTATTTTAAAGGGACAACATTGTTTTCAGTGACATAACAGAAAATATGCATGAAAAAGTCTGGAGAGGGGTGTTCCAATATTTATTATTTTGCAGCTAAATATTAATGTGCATAAGATATAAATTATATCTTATATAAATGCATAACTGAATTATCATGGACATTATTAATATATTTTTCATATTTTGTGCTGTGTGTGTTTGAAACCTACTCTGACACTGATTCTAGCCACTCCAACAGCTATCAAAGTGCCTGAAAACAAATTTGAGTCCATCACTTTCAAGTCCAGCCTTGGCAGAAAAAAGAAAAATGAGGAGGAACATAATAGAGGGATACTTTTGAAAGTTCTCATCAAGAAATGGACTCTGATATGAACATTTGAAATTTGCCCTGTTCTGACTTTTTTCTGGTTCACTGTCTAGAACTTCTAATGCTAACTTCTCTTGCCTTAACTTCTCGTTCATATCTCCTATTCATCTGTCAAGGACTTTCTTCTCTCCCCACAGTTAAGATTTATGCAATTTGGAAGTCTTCTAGATAGACCCACAGAAGTGGTACCCCAAATGCAGGGAAAGCCAGAGTGGTCTGTGACCCAATTCCCCATCAGCGATTAGGGTAACCTCTTCACAGGATGGTGTGATAAGAATACGAGGTAGGAATTGTCTAGGCAGTAAGGGTAAAATTCCCTAAAGAAAAGTAGAGTTTCTAGGCTAAAAGTCAAAATGTCCTTGGGCCTCTTAGCAACATACTCTGTTTCATAGGCCAAAAATATCTAAAGTATTTGGAAGCTTTTATCTAACCCCTAAAACATTTTAGGGTTACCTCTTCAGAGTGGGGAATGTTAGAATAGTGAAAAGCCCCATTTAAAAGAAAAGAAAGAAAGAAAAAGAGAGAAGAAAGAAAGAAAGAAAGAAAGAAAGAAAGAAAGAAAGAAAGAAAGAAAGAAAGAAAGAAAGAAAAAGAAAGGGAGATATGGGAGGTTATAGAGGGGAAGGAGTTGGCATGGGTTTGATCTAAACACCTTATATCCATGTATGAAATTCTCAATAATTTTTTTAAAGTTAAAAAGAAAAAAAAGAAAACTAGCATTGTGAAAAAATTAGAACTAAAAAAAAAAAACCCTTCTGTTAGTAGTGATTTTTAAAGAATGCAAGTATGGGCCTGGAGAGATGGCTCAGTGGTTAAGAGCATTGACTATTCCTGCTGAAGACCCAGTTTCAATTCTCAGCACCCATATGGTGGCTAGCAACTATCTGTAACTCCAGTTTCATGGGATCTGACACCCACTTCTGACCTCCACAGTCACTGCATGGCACAGGTCCATCCATGTACGTGCAGGAAATACACATATACACATAAAATAAAAGTAAAAAATAAAGTATAATAAAACAATGTATGTATGCAAATACAGTCCCCATGTTATACAACAGGCCTTTTGAATTGATTCTTGAAATCTCATTTAAGTTTGTGTCATCTATCATCTCCCAGTCACTGTTCCCCATCTACCTCCTGGTAGCCATCATTTTATTCTCAGCTTCTCTGTGTTCAGCTTAAATTCCACAAACAGGCTTATGTGGTTCTTATCTCCTATGTTGGGTTTATTTCACTGAATATGTCTCCCCCATGTGATAATGATCTCCAAGAAGGATATGATTTCCTCCTTTTTAAAAGCTGAGCAGAATTCTACAAGTTGTGTGATGAAACAGCCCTTTATCCCAGCACTTGGGAGGCAGAGGCTGTTGGATGTCTGTGAGATGGAGGCCAGCCTGGTCTCCATAAAGAGTCCCAGGTCAGCTGGGGCTACAGGGAGATCCTATCTCAAAAAGATTAAAAAAAAAAAAAAGCTGAGTAGAATCCCAATGTGGGTGTTCATATTTTATTTAACCACTTTCCCATTGATGCTAAATTATTCCTGATCTTCCTACTGTGATAATACTGTCATAAACATGGGAAGGCAGGTATTTCTTTGATACATTGATTTACTGGCCTTTGAGCCCATACCTGGAGCGGGAGTGCTGGGCTGTGTGGTCATTGTGTTTTCAATTTTACCGGGATATTTCCATTATTTTCTTTAACAGCTGGGCTCTTTTACAGCCTCACCAACAGTGCTCAGGGGCTGGTTTATCTGCACATCTTCACTAGCTCTTTTGTTACAGCTTGTCTTTTTCACGTTAGTCATTCCAACAAATTTGATGTCCTCTCACATATGAATTCTCCTTTCTTTAATAATTAATGATGCTAATTTTTTCCCAAAATCTGTTGGCCATTTGCATGTCTTACTTTAAAAAAAAAAAAAAACGTTTATCTAGGTCCTTTTCCAATTTTTTAATGGGATTCTTTTCTTGCTGTAGAGAAGTGGAATTATGCATTCTGGATAGCAACCTCTTATTATATATATTGTTTGCCAATGTATTCTATGATTTCATAATATCTATATTCTCTTCATTGTTTCTTTACTTTGAAGAAACATTTAATTTTGGTATTATCTCATTTGTCTATTTTTTCAGGGTGCTAAACAAAAGAAGTCACTGCCTAGACCAGGAATCGAGGTTTGCCCACTTCACCTTTGAACACTGTTGAAGTGATTCTTGTCTAATGTATAAGAAAAAAGTCTCCTTTCACTCTTTGGCATGTACATACCCAGTGCCTCCTCCACATTGTGTTTCCTTGCTGACCTTGCTGAAGATTAACTGGACACATGTGCTTGCTTGTTTCTTGTACCCATATTTCATTCTAATTGTCGGTGTCCCTGTTTTCATGCTACTGTCATACTGCTTAGCTTATTTTAGTCTTGTGAGTTTTTTTGAAGTTAAAAATTTTTGAACGAATTAACGAGTAAATGAATTTTGTGGTGCTGTGGATTAAGCTCAGGGCCTCATATTTGCTAGGCACTCTACCAATTGAGCTGTGCCTTAGCTCATTTAAAAATTTACTTTCAATATATACTTAAAATATAGGCATGTTAGTGCAGTACCATGCAACATTTTGATACATGTAAACATCACATAATTTTTAAAGTGAATTGGATGCATTTATGTCACTGAATATTTGGCGTTTATGGTAAAAAAAAAACCCTTTCAAAATGCTTTCATCAAACTTATGGAAACCTACAGAAAATCATTGCAATCTATGGTCACCATATCGTGCCATATTGCACCAGAAGTTCTTGCTCTTATCCAGCTGAAACTTAGATCCTGTAGATTGTCTTTCTCACCTAGCACACTGCCTTGCCTATGGTGATCATCCTTCTATACTCCATTTCTCTCAGATCAACTTCTTTAGATACCACATTCAGGCCTTGATTTTTTTCTGCTTTGCTTACTTTAATTCCCACAATGATTTATCATATCTTTAATGTTACCACAATTGATGTGATGCTCGTCTAAGTAGTATTATTGCATTCATTACTTTTTAGTCATTGTGATCTTGGAGAAAAGGCCACCAGTACCACCACTGCCACCACCACCACAACTATCACTACCACCACCAAAAATCTTTAGGGATAAAATGTTTATTTTTCACTTATGGTTTCCAAAAGGATTTTAGCACATCATGGTGGGGAAGGAAAAGCAGGGGCACAGTACTGTTCATGGCAGCAGCCGTGTCAGGAAGCACCTTTACATGGCCAACCAAGAAACACAGAACACAGACCCAAGCTGGGGACCGGCATAACCCTCAAAGCCAAGACCTAATAGCCTGTTTTTGGGATCCAGGCCCCATCTCACAAATGCTCCACAGCCTCCACAGATAGTGCACTAGTTGTCAAGCAAGCATTCAATTTATGAACTTGTATAACAGTAGTGTAGTTGAAAATCACTAAGTGTGGTGGTCAGCAGTTTTCTTCTTACTTCAGATTATATTATCTATTCAGTTACTTTAAAATATTTTATTTATTCTTTTTATTTTATGTGTATGAGTGTATTTTCTGCATGTATGTAAGTGCACAGGTGTTGTGCATTGCCTGCAGAGGTCAGAAGCAGGTGTCAGATCCCCCGGAACTGGAGTTAGGAACAGTTGTTAGCTGCCACGTGAGCCCTGGGAGGAAAACCAAGATTTTATGCAAAGAGCACCCAGTGCTCTTAGCACTGCTGAGTCATCACTCCAGATGTAGTTGTATTAAAGTATGTAAACATATTTGCTGAAGTTACCTTTGGTTATTGATAGAGTGATTAAGCTAAATTAAGCTGTCAATTTTGATATTATGGATATTACACAACTAATTCTATAACATTATGATAGAATATCCACTTTCAAACATGGTATGCCTTTTCATTTATTTCTGTCTTCTTTAATATATGCTTTCAGTATTCAATATTTCCTAGAAAATACCAGATTTAGCTAAAATTATTCTCGACTATTTTATTTTTTCATCTACTATGAACTGAACTATCAATTTCCACTTCAGATACATTTTTTGCTTTAGTACAGAAAAACCATTGACTTTCATGTTGATTTTGCTTCCTAAAACACTGCAAAATTATTTTGTAGTTTTATGACTTTATATATGTATATATGATCACGTGGTAATTAATAGAGTTTTTTTACATTTTACTTTTTATTTCTTTTATTCTCTAATTAGGAGCAATAGAATTCCACTACCTTCAGATACAGCAATAGTGGACAACTTTAACTTGTTGAAATACAAGATGAATTCCTTGCACTTTTCTTTCACCGGTTATAATGTTAGTTGGTGTGTGTGATGGTTCATCTTGGTTATCAACTTGATTGGATCCTGAATCAACTAGGAGACACACCTCTGTGCAGGCCTGTGAGGGCATTTCCAGGAAGGGTTCCCTGAGGGGAGAGACACACCCCTGGAGTATACTGCACCTTCCAACTGTAGCCCAGATATAAAAAAAGGGTCTGAGAACAATTGTTCTGTTTTTGCATGCTCACCTTCACTCTTTGCTGTTGAGCGCATCTAACATGATATTGCTGCAACTGAGCTGTCATACTTTGCTGACAGTGGGGCTCAGCTTCTTTAACCTTCTATTGTATGTGGAATGAAGACCAGTGGCTCCAGAATACTTCCAGCCCTTCAGCACAAGATTGGAACGGTTGGTATGTCCAGCTGAATGGACTGAGTAGCTCCTGGTAGCCATTTTGTAACATCCAGGCAGTGTTGTGTACAATATAATAAATCGTCTCTATAATATATGTAGCATATTATTGATTCTGTTCCTTTAGAGAATACTGAATCAAAGAGTAAATTTTTCACATATATCTTTTTACCATATTCATATAAAATCCTTAAATACGTATTTTAATGATTTAAAAATACTCCATTCAATAATATTGTGTATGTGTGTCCATGGCATATGTATATGCGAGTGAAAATATAGACTTTTGCAGGTCAGATAACAAGTTTTTGGAGTTAAATATCTCCTTCTACCATGGGGTCTAAAGGCTTAATTCAGGTCATAAGGCTTGCACAGCAAGTGCTTTTACTTGCTTAGCTATCTCTCGAGCTATTAATGATATTTTTAATAATGAATGGATGCTGAAAATCATTAAGTAGATTTGCTTTACATGTTGAAATGACCCTTTGGATTTCCTTTCATTTTGCTAATTTATTATACCAATATGACTGACTTCCATATATGATTATTTTTGGAGTTCAAGGGAAAATCCCACTTGATCACAGTGCATAATATTTTAATATGCTTTGTTTAGTTAATGAATTTTGGAACCATACTTAACACAAAAATTGGCTTGTACTATTGTTGCTCAGCTGTAAAATATGGCTGAGTTTCAATTCTTAAAATGTGTTTGAAATACTACTCATATTTCATTGAGCTTAGCACAAATTCTTGGTGAATTCTCTATGAAACCATAAATCCTGGGCATTTATTTGTTAGAATACATTAAAATATTAATTCAATCATCTTGCTTGGTATTATTCTGATCAAATGTTCTATTAACTCCTGATTTGATTGGGGAGTTGATAAACTTCTAGATATTTATCCATTTCTTCTAGACTACTCAGTTTTGGCATTTAATTACAGTAGTCCCTAACAATCTTTTTCATTTATTAGATAGATAATCTCCTTTTGCATGTCTCAGTTATTTTTGAGACAGTGTTTACATACCTCAAGATAGCCTCAAACTCATGTTCTTCCTGCCTCAGCTTCCTGAGTGCTGGGTTGTAGGCCTGTGCAGCATTCTCCGCTCATTTCTGATTTTATTTGAATCTTACCTGTTTTCTTTTCCTGCCTGATTTCATTATGCTTTCTAAGCACTCTAAGCTTAGTTGGAAATTTTTTTTTTCTTCCTTTCAGCTCCCTGATTTACTTAAGCTCTCATCCTTATCATATACTTTCTGTTGATAGGTATGGAATTAGTTCGCTCTTGTTGTTAAAAAAAATTTTTTTCAGGCTAAAAGACATTGTACTCAGTGGAGCACTGTTTCAATGTTTGCAAAATACATTTTTAAATTATTACAGTCTAACCTTACTGCATCCCAGGGGCTTAGTTTCTCCAAAGGGTAGGGCCTGCTGGGGAGAATGGACTGAGGAGAGTTACAGGATCCTTGACTGGAGCTTGGGGCCAGGCAGGAGAACAGAATGATCGTGCATTTACTGACCTGGGGGCCCATGAGGCATGGGCAAAAGCTAGCAATGACTATGGCCGGGCCGTGGGAGGGATCTGGAATGGTGGGCTCTGAGCCTCGGTGCAGAGCTGGGCACTGGGTGTTTGTTTCTTTGTGAGGCACCCCTCCCCCACAGTATAAACTATAATAAATTCACATAAAAATATGTTATATGGTTTGTCTGATAGCACAAGAGACCCTGAGAGAACTTGGGTGACACTTACATAGTACACTATTTCATTTAATGTTTTCATCTACCAATAGTTCCTTAGCCAAGGTTGGTGCCTTCTGCCCATATCCTCAGTTCTATGCATGTTTTGTGTCATTGAATTTATACAAGTCTTGTGCATGCTGCCAATATTGCTGTAAATTCATACAAGCAATTTCTCAGAGGCTTAAAGACTCTCTTTCCTTATGATCATGCACCAACCCTGGCTCTTGCAATCTTTTCACCTTCTGTTCTGCAATGGTCCCTGAGGCCTACATGGGTGAGGTTTAGTATAGGAGTTAAGTACAGGGACACACACTCTTCAGTCTCTTATTTTTCACACCTTGGTCAGTTGTGGCCTCTGTGTGTATTGCCCTCTCTTGCATGAGGAAGGTTCCCTGGTGAGAGTTGAGAGATGCATTAATATTCTCTCTACCCCTTCTTTCACTGTATTCCATGAACCTTAGGTGTAGAGGTTCCATTGTAGATATGTCACTTAAGGATGGGAATTTCACAGACACTTATTCTCTGTGTGTGACCACTTGTTAAATTCTGTAATAGTCTTCATCTGTTGAAAAAAAGAGCTTTGATGAGTGGTGACTGGCATACATTTCTGTAAATATAAGGATCCATATTTAGCATATAGTAAGCAATTACATTTACATTTATCTAGGGTTATGGCAGAGTTAGGGTTTTTCTAGTATCTATGACCTCTCCAACCATGTATATTTGGCTTTGTTTACAGTGCCACACATGAGTTCCTTCCCATTGAGAGGGTTTAAGTCTAATTGATAGCTGTTAATTACCCCCAAGATAAAAGGCCACTCCTGCACCAATATAGCTTACTGTTTTGGTCGTTATTGTGGTTATTAAACTTAAAGTTGGGGTTGGATCATTGATTGATTTTCTCCCTTAGCAGCTTGTGTAATGCACTCTAGAACTATGAGAGCTAATCTTCAGGGAGGAAGCTTCCAGGAAAATTCCAGCTGCATTGTTCCAAGTCCTGTGTTTGAAGTATCACTTGTCATCAGTGATAGGGTCTTACCTTCAAGTTCTGGGAGATAAACAAAGGCTGTAGCAATGACCTGTGCTATTTTCCAAGTCTGTTGGACTACCCTGACCAAGGACCCCAAGGGAAGTTTCTCCTGCCTGGCAATGTGTTTCTTACTATATGGCCTTTAAGTATATACATGCACTCATTGAGACATTGTATATAATTGTAGGCCTTTGCAATGGAAAGTTAGGTTTTTATTTCACCTTCTTCCTTTTCGTTATAGTCATTTATTCCTTCAAACTTGCCTTGTTTTTACAACATCTTGTAAATTTTCCTATACTGTTTTATTTTCCTTAGTTTTAAAATACTGTTTATAAAATCTTTGAATTCTTCTTTGACCCAGTGGCTATTCCAGTATGCATTAAAAAATTCCATGTATTTGTGAATTTGCCAATTTTTCTTTCCATTGCTAATTGGGGATTTTATACTATCATGTTCAGAAATGAGACAGAAGAGTTAAATTAAATTTTCTCAAGCTTCTAAAGTCTTTGTTTATAATCCAATGTGATCTATTCTGGAAAATATTACATTTGTGCTTGAAAAGGATATGTCTCATCTGCTGTTAGTTGTTCACATTCCAGAAAGCCTACAACTTTGTATTCACTGGATAAGGACTCCAACACGGAGCCACAACCCCATTCCCCTAGAGATGTTTAGACTTAAAGATAAAGTTTTCTGATATTCATCCCTCATTTATTTTTGTTATGAATTTCACGAAATAACCTTTCTAGTGCTTTACTCTCAGATGATGGGTACCTTAAGTTGTAAAGTGTGACTTAAATAATTTGTGTCATTGGATGTTGTTATTTCTTCACTCAGTTCATAACTATACTTTTAATAAGTAAGCTGGAGTAAGTTATATTTAAAGTAATGTTGATAAATGAGACCTGACTATGGCCTTTTTATTTTCTACTTTTATTTTTTCCTGCTTTTTATTCCTACATTGATGTTTCCTTTTATATTTATCACTTTTGTTTAGATTTCATTGTATTTCTTTTACTTTATTGGTTGTGTATTTTTGTTTCCTCTTTGAAGTTGGCTTGAGGCCAACTAAAATAGTTCATTTTGATGATCTGTTAGTTTATTCTATTTTTAAGAGATTTATTTTTATTTTATGTTTGTGAGCACTTGCCTGCATGGACATGTGCCTGGTGCCACTGGAGACCAGATGATGGTATCAGATCCACTGGAACTGAATTTACAGATGGTTGTAAAGTAACATGTACATCTTGGGAACAAAAGCTAGATCCTCTGAAAGGGCAGCAAATGCTCCTCATAGCAGCTCCCCAATATGCATTTTAAATCAGCAGCAACTGAAATTTTTTTGTATGCAAGAATCAAAGCACTTCGTCTCCCTACGTGCTCTGTGTTCTGGTGTGATATTGTCTTTATGTTTTATCTTTTAACTTTTATGTTAGGGTTAAAATAATTCATGTAGCAATTTTCCAGCAAAATTAGCCTACTCATGTCCAGCTAATTCTTTCCTATGATATTATGCTTTTGTATACTTCTTCATTGATATTTAGCATATTCTAATTTTAGTTTCAAGAACTTATTTAAGGATTTCTTTGCAATTGTGTCCAATAGTGATGGACTGCACTAATTTTGTCTCTATGATCTCAAAATGTTACTTAGAATCCTATGGAAGCTTGTTGTTTCATGGTGAATCATAATTTGTACTTTGTCTATGCACAAATAGTTAGAAAAATTATTAACATTAAAATCAGCATAAAGTATGGCTACTTTTTCAATCCTTCTCTATCAGATCAACATTGCAATTTACATAATTTGACAAACATTTTTCTTAACACTTTTGTTTGACAATTTATACATCTATATAGTGAATTTTGTCATATTCATACAGAATTTGATTTGTCTCCTGCTTGTTCCAATTAGAAATTGTATGAATTACCATCCTCTAAAATGAATATGTTAAAATCTTGTCATATTCTTTTGCATCTCCATGAATGTGACTTCATTTAGCAATAGGGTATGAATGCTTGATACACATACACACACATATATATATATATATATAATGAGTCTCCCTGTAGCACCAGCTTGCCTGGAACTCACCCTGGAGACCAGCCTGGCCTTGAAATCACACAGATTTGAGATCTACCTGCATCTGCCTCCTGAGTGCTGGGACTAAATGCATGTGCCACCATGCCTGCCTTACATTTTTTTATGTTGTGTAGGTAAAGAAAATGCACTATTTTTGCTAATTCTTCTTAGATATGGTGAAGTACAATCTTATATCAGAGATAAATATTTTAATGATTTTCACACTGAATTTTATTGGCATGAAGGAAAGACTTTGTAGACCATAATTGTTACAAATAATCAAACACACTTATTCATCTCTTCTGCCCAAACTGCATTAGCAGAATTTCCAAGGAATTTTCCATAATCTTTGCTGTGTTTATGTATATTTTCTTTCCCTGCTCTTGTTTCCTGCCTTCCCTTTTCCATTTCTCCTCCTTTCCCTTCTCATTGTTTTCTTTTTTCTTTCTTTCCTGTAGAAATGACTTATATTTCTTAGCCTTGTACCAAGTACCTAGTCTTTATAATGTAAACAATCTCATTGAGCTGTGTCTGGTAACTTGAACATATGATCCGTATCCCTCTGGATCTCAAGTTTGCCTTCCACTCAAGAGAGTGAATGAATGTGGGTATGCTTGAATTAACATATCAAAGTGTTAAAACGCCATTTATCCTTATTTATAGTCTCATCGAAAGTACAAGATATTTTTAAGCTTAGGGATAAAAGGACAAAATTCTCCAATAAATCTAAACTTAAGCTTGTAGTTCCCCAATTCATGCTGGAGAGAATGTATGAATGAGGCCTGGCTCATATCACAGTTCTGAAAGGACAATACCTATTGAATCAATTGAGGTATTTATTCAAATTAGAATGTTGCATACATATTCATTTTTTTCTGCTATTATAACTTTTCACCCTTTAACTGTTTGAAATTCAGACTTGCTATGATTTATTTATTTATATCTTCTACTTCTCCCTTAAAAATATCTTACTTTGTGTGTGTGTGTGTGTGTGTGTGTGTGTGTGTGTCTGCACACTTGAATGAAGGCATGTGTTTAATGTCCATATCTTACAAGAAGATTTTCTGATGAGAACTTAAAGTGTACTAATTCATGACTATAACAGTAAGTCATTAGGATGAGTTTAACAGCATGTCTATCTAGCAAGATACTATTAGTAGGTTCTCCCACAGTTTCTTAGAAGCCACAGTTTCTTTTTCCTCATGAAACATGACAGTGCCAGGTATTGGCTCCATCTTGTGAAGCTGGCCTGAAATACAACCAGAAAGTGATTGGTTACTCCCATAAAATTTCTACTAATATTGCACCAACAGGCATGTCTTGCCAGTCATTGTCATAACTTACAATGTTCAGTGATAGGTAAACGTGATGATTAGGTTTCTTTTTTAACAGCATGCATAGCCCTTTCCAATACTGTTGGAACTAGGGGGGAGAGGTAATACTCTGAGGTCAGAACCAACTGCATTTCTCCATATTTGGTCTCTGACTCACATGTATAGTGTGTTCAGCAATAGGGTATTGCCATCAAGTTCTGAAGGGCAGCCAAGAGCAGTGATAATAGTCGTCAATAATGTTTTAGGGTTTATAGAGACTCCCTGGTCAAGAACTCCAAAAGAGGAAGTCAATTCCTGGCATCGGGTTTTCATTTGCTAGCTTGTATCACCTGGTAAAGACATTTCCTCCTGTTACAAGGTTACTACATAATAAACTCCATTGTGTACCATACTTTCATTTCTGTTTTCATTCACCTTTTCATGAACATATATTGGTTTCCATTTCCTGGCTATTGTTTAAGAGTAACAATAAACATGAATGAACATTATATCTGTAGTAGAATATAGTCCTTTGGGATTATATGCAAGAGTGTTATAGTTGGACAATGTGAATGATATCTTTCTAGCTTTTTGATGAACCACCACACTGTTTTCTGTAATGGCTGCGCCAGGCTGCACTCCATCAAGTGGTGAATAAGCTTTCCCTTTTCTGTACATCCTTGCTAGCATTTGTTTTCACATTTTTAAAAAAAAATCTTAACAGTGTTGAGGTGATAATGCCATTGAAATTTGCTCGATGACTTTATAGATTTACACAGGTGCCAAGGATCCAAGTGCAACCAATTATGACTAGTAATAATCAGGTATCTCAGTGTTAGTAGCAAAAATAATGAGTCTGTCTGCAAGGAACAATATATTCCAAAATGAAATGGAGATCTTCTTTAAACGTTAAAAACTCATCCAATTTTATGTCTTACAGGGCTTATACTCAGTTCAATCATATATAACTGTATTAATTCAACTGTGAACCTAGAAACTTGCACCCACTTGTGAAATAGATGTACTGTTGCTCTGGAGTGTGTTACCGAATATGTTAAAGCTGTAGTGAAAAGATTATAATCATGTAGTTATTAAAAATTTTAAAAAATATAATGATTAAAAAAATAATTCTCAAAGCAAAAAAGAAAAGTCTTAGTCATTCTCACTGGGATATACTTAAAGTATTTTCAACATTCATTTATCTAATCATTAAGGATGTTTAGCATTTTAAAAGTATTTCTCAGATACTTATGTTTAATTTTTGAGAACTTTCTGCTTAGGTTCATAAGTCAGTTTTAATTAGGTTGGTTGTTTTCTTGATATTTACTCCTTTGTTTGTTGCATATTCTATATAATGACCCTCTTTCAGATGTATAACTTGTAACGATTTTTTCCTCTTCTGTAGACTTTTTCTGAAAGATGTTATCTTCTGCTGA
>NW_008343216.1:1554720-1562994 GCF_000622305.1 Nannospalax galili | reverse complement strand
GGACTCAGAAGATAAAAGCACTGGTTGCTGTTGCAGAAAACTTGGGTTCAGTTCTCAGCGCCTATGTGGCGACTAACAACTCTAGTTCCAGGGGATCCAACACCCTCTTCTTGCCTCCACAGCCATTGCATGTCACAAGTGCACTAACATACACTCAGGCAATACACTAATACACATGAAACAAAAACAATAAAATATTTTTAAAAAATTTACATTATGATGATTAGTATAAACAGAAATAGAAGATGTATATGAAATGAACTTAATATTAAATTTTAATACAGTACTACTAAAAGATGCAAGAAAATTCCTAATCCTATTCAATTTTAGTATTTATGAAAACTCAAAATTGAATTTTTATAGCTATTTAAGCAATAATTATTTAGCCATGAATGTAAAGCATGGACAAACCCCCCAAATTCTGAAATATTTGAAGATTTTATTGAACTTGAGTTTCTGGAAACATCTCTATTATGTTTTCTGATTAAAATAGAGACAATGTTATAAAATATCTCAACTATTATAACACTGAAATTTCTACTCTATTGGGACGAATATCAATCCATCATCTTTCTTAAATGGATAAGACAATATTATAAAACTTTTAAGTAGATGAGTTGGTCATTGTTATTTTAAAGAACACAGTATACTTTGAATGTTCAGTTTGTGTATTGAACCACTTTAATAAAAAGGGAATCGAAATAGCTCATGTATATTAGTGATTCTACCTTTTTTCATACTCTTTTTTTAAGACTATTGGTGAGTCAGTCACTTTAAATGGTTGCTCAGTCAAGTTCTTGTTTATAATTACTTCTGATTTTCCTCAGCTGAAATTTCTTTTCCAGATTCACAAAACACTATGGGAAGATTGAGAAGGTAAGTGTGGGGGTGGCTCTTCAAAGAAGGTGAAAGGAGTGGAACTAATGCAATATCCTTTGCAAGTCAAATTTCATCTACAAAATGACATTTTGGAAATGAGAACACATTGTCTAAGAGGACAAGGGTCATGATTCTAAGTTATGCACATAAAAATCTTCTATAATGTTGATAATACATAAGCAAATGCTGTGAAATAGAAAGGAAATTACAAACTAATCTGCTTATTTCCATAAAATACCTTTGACCCAGAAAACTCATATGATTGTATCAACATCTCTTCATTGAATATGCTTTCTTAAGGGAAGCATGTGGTTAAATATTGAAGTTGCAATGTCCTCGAAACTGATGACAGTAAATATCTGGGCAGATACACTAAATTCCTTTTATTATTGAGTCATTCTCCATTTGATTACTTTCAATAAGATTCATTTTACTTTTAATTATGTGAATACATGCATGCCTGTATGTGGTTTTGTGTACATGACTGCATGGAGAGGGTAGGAGAGGGTGTCAGATCCTCTGGATCTAGAGTAACAGGTGATTGATTGTTAGCTGCCTGAATTGGGTGCCGGTAACCAAACTCCAAAAGAACAGCGAGCTCACTTTACCACTGTCTCATCTTCCCAGACTCTCTACTTAGAATCTCTCAGTGCATTTATTTACCTGCATGGTGAAACTTTATGTGAAATCAACATTTTTTTTCTTTCTAGGAGAATTTTATGATGGAATTAAGCTTTCTCAAATATCTATAACTTGCATGTTATTTTTCAACTAAAGAAATTTTCTATCATTCTTATTCTGTGTGACACTTAGTTTAGCTATTGTAGGCAAGAACACTGTCAGATATTTTTCTTGGTGACCTAATAACACTGCTTATTTAGACCTTAACACGATCTCATATATGGTGCAACAGTTCTTTCCATAAATAAATGATTTCATAGGTTAGATATTACAGATATTTCACAATTCATTTTATAACTGATATCTTTAACCGTTGTTTATTTTTTTAGAAAGTTAATGATCAAAATTTGATAAGAACGTTCTTATTTCTTATTCAGTTCTAAGTTGATGATATCATTATGTATAATCTTAATTTTTCATTCATGGTTTCTTTAAATGAAATAAATGTTAACTGATCCTTTACAGAATCCATACTACTATATACTAGTGTCTATTTGTCTAAGTGAGTGTGGTTTGTGTGTGATTTGTCTTCACCTTATTCCTTTAAGGCAGGTTCTTTCTTTGAACCTTAGGTAGGTTGGCACTCAGTGAGTCCCAGTGATCCCCTTTTCCCTGTCTCACAAATTCCTGGGATTACTGATGTGTGCCATCCTCTGTACCTTTGCACTTGAATGGGTGCTGGGATCTGAACTCATGTCCTCATGGTACCTTCAGAGGCATCTCTCTAGTCCCTTACTCTTATAAGTTCTTAATTACTTAAATATGGCGTGAAACATTCTTTGGATTCACTCTGGATCACTACTATAATTTAAATGCCTCTTCTCTATGAACACAAATAAAAACTGATTATCTATCAAACTCAAGGAGCAGTAATAAATCCCAAGGCTCTAAGCCCTCAAGACATTACATGCTAATGATATCCTTTAAAAATGTGTTTCCCATTCTTCCTTTGTACGTGATCTTAAACGTAAATTTTGATTTCTAGAACTAATAAGATAGGAATATAAACACAGGTATTTCCTGCCTTTCTGTGTCCTTATGAGATATTACAAAGCTAATGCATTGGATTCCTTTTTCTTCAAAGCACAGAAGTATGGGTTAATTAAATTTAATGCTTATCAACTATTTCCTTTCATGAATATAAAACCAAAGTATAGTCTTGGCAAAGAGACCAAATAGAAGAATTAACCTGCATAACATGCATCATTTTCTTAGTGTGTTCTAGTGGTACTATACATAAAATATGAGATAATCAAATGTCATTCCTTTCACATCTGTGATAACATTGTTTAAACACATTTTATACTTTTAGAAATTAATTATATATGATATAGGGCTCCTTTTACTGATTCAGATTACTTTACACTTAGTTTAGATACATTTCACTATCTTACATATTGACTTAATTTTTTGAGACTCTATTGTATTTTTTTTCTGGTTTGGGAGAGAGAGAGTGGAAGGAAGGTAGGGGTCTTACGATGGTTAATCTTGATTGTCAGCCTTAACAGGACTTAGGAACACGTAGGAGTGAAATCTTTGGGCAATACTATGAGGTATTATCTAGGCTAGATTTATTGAAGTAGGCAAACCTACCCTAAGTATCGATAGCACAGTCACTGGGCTGGGGACTCAGACGAATTGAAAAGAGAAAGTTACCTGAGCTTAGGCACTCATCACTCTGTGTTTACTAACTGTATGTGTGGTGTGACCAGAATCCTCAACTCTTGCCTCCATGATCTCCCTGCCACCATGGGCTGTATCTTCCAAATGTGAGTCAAAATTCACCCTTCCCCCCTTAAGTTGCCTTTATCATTGCATTTTAACACAAGAACAGATAATTTAAGTCATAGATTTAATTAGGAAGAAGCCCAAGGCATCCTCCTAGGGTCTAGAACATTATTCTCTCTGATACTCATCTTTGCAGCTTTACATTGCTAAATTATAGCAACAATGTGTTCAAGAAAATAATAATTTTATAATAAAAATATGTGTACATTCAAGAAACTGTGAACCTAGAAGTGATTTACTTCTTCAGTTCCAGCACTTGAGAGATGGAGACAGGAAGAGAAGGAGTACAAGGTCATCCTTGGTGCATAGTAAGTTAGAAGAGGGCTACATGAGATGCTGTCCTCTCCCACCCCCCAATAAAAAAGAAGAGTTTTTTGGCAATAAAATTTTGTTTTTAAGTATTCATTCCTGAATTAGTTTTCTTGATATGTTTCAGGTCAAGATTTATTTGAAACCATTTGGATAAATATAGGTTTATAGAATTCTGTTATGTAATCACACAGAATTTTGGGATTTTTAATTTGGGAGGTATTTAATTGTGGATATTTTTCAAAATATTTCTTTTTGTAGCAGCCTCCTTGTGGCTAAAGATAGTATAAAATGCTCTTGTGCTTGCTTTGATCTTACCATTACACACCCATTAATGAGTCTACTTCTTAAAACTCAATCATTTTCAGAAGACTGATCTTGTAAAACCTCGAGGTTTATCTAGAACAGATCTTAATACAAGATTGCCGTTTCAAATGGATAGACATTCTCCATTCCATTTCAAATAGTCTCTGTCACTTTTCTGCTAGGGATTTTTTATGAGATATATTTTAACAGCTCTCATTTCCATTTTTTAATTAAAAGTTTGAGATTTCCATACAATGTAATTTGATATTTAGATCCGCCCTCCTATCCATATTTCCCTTTACTGCCCTTGCCCAATTTAATGTACTCTAATATATATACATATATAATAATGCCTATATAATCTAATTTGTGGGTTCAAATGTCCTTCAGTTTGGTCCATCCACTAGGGACTGTTAATCTATCAAGTATTCCATGCTTGAAAACGTCTGTCTCTGTCTCTCCCATCAGCCATCTCTTGCCACAGTTACTGCAGGTGGGGATGGAGTTTCTTACCCACTTCCTTGTATCTATACTTGGACGGTGCTTTTCTGGTTTGGGCTTGCATGTGGATATGTGCATGCTGTTTTGACAGTTCTTGATGTCATTTAAGCAATATCTTCAAGAAAAAACTAGGCTAAAATATATCTCCAACTTTCAAATAATCTATTTTCTAAGACAACTAATTATACAGGATTGGTTTGTGGGGTAAGAACATAAAACTCTTCTCTAGTTTTACATGTTCTTTTTTATAACTTTTACCAAAAACTTTATTGAGATTTTCATACATGCATATAAGGTGTTTTGATCAAATCCACGCCCACTCCCTCCCCTCCAACATCCTTCACCCCCGAAGAGGTAACCCTAAAATCTGTTAAGGATTAGATACAAGCTCCCAACTACTTTTGACACTTTGGGCCTTTGGAACAGAGTATGTTGGTAACACACCCAAGGACATTTTGACTTTTAGCCCAGAAACTGGCTACATTTCTTTGGGGTCTTTTTACCCTAACTGCCTACCCAATTCCTGCCTCCTATTCTTATCATGCCATCCTCTGAAGGGGTTACCCAAAGCGCCAATAGGGAATACTCAGATTTGGATCTTCAATGATGTTCCATTGATCTATGTGTCTGTTTTTGCCCCAGTACCACACTTTTTTTTTTTTAAATCTCTGTTCTTTTTATACCTATGTTGGCATTGTCAGTACCACATCCAGCCCCTAGAATGCCAACGGAGAAGTGAAACAGTGAGTGAATGACATTCCCAAATCAACTCTTGGAAAAGAATGATTTATTAAAGTATTCATGGAACATAGATGCATTAAAATTCTAGAGCCTATTTAATAGTATTATTTTCTAAAGCCAAATTTCATATTAACACATTCATTTTTAAGTAGGTTCCTGGGCCTGTCATTGTTGTTTATTAGATTTTACAACTGGGTAGGACCATTGATTGGTTTTCTCCCTTGGCAGCTTGTACAGCACCATCTGCTACCATTAGAGCTAGTCTTCAGGGAGGAGGCTTCTAGGTCAGTTCCAGCTCCATTACTCCAAGTCCTGTTTCTAAAGTGTGGCCTGTCTTCAACAATAGGATCTCACTTTCTAGTTCTGGGAGGCAATTAAGGGCTGTGACAATAGCCTGTGTTTTTTTAGGATTCTCCTGGACTACCCTTAGTAACAACTGAAATAGAGGTTTCTCCTGCCTAGCACTGTTTTTTGTTATATAATCTTCAGCTATACACTTGCACTTGCAAATTTATTGTATGTGTATTTTTTTCAGTAGGATTTTGAAGTAATACATTAACACATTCTATTATGTAAACAATTTTAAATATACTTCCCAGTCATGAGATTTAAAGTTTATGATAGAACTGTTAAATACCATAAATATTGATCAGATAGGGATAATATATACTAATATCTAGAACCTGAAAGAAATATTTCAATTAAATCCTTCATTTGGAAAATTAAAACAAATATAAACAAATTATTCCCTAAATCGGTGCAGAATCACTTTTTGTTGATATTTAGGACAGAAACAAAAGTACTGTATTCAACATGTAGACATAAGTGTATTTGCCTTGCCATTTTATCTATTATTTGCCCTTTCCTAATCCACCTTTACTTACTAATCTTGGTGTCATTGACCATTGCAAGTTAATTAACCTTTCGCCTCGAGCAGTTCATAGGTAATGTATTATATAAAGCTACAATGAACACTGGTGCACACTTGTCATTAAAAGGTGAAATGAAATATTTCTTATTTGAAATTTTTACAACCAAAGAAAAATGACAAAGCTCTCTGTGGAAAAAAAGTGAACTAGAGATAGAGAATTAAACTTATAAGGAATCAAATTTCTTTACATTTAAATATAATAATCACACTTTTCAGATTGGGAAATGCCAATTGTTATTATTTCCTCGATATCTTAACTGCTTGTACCATTTCAGAATGATATGTTGAAATCTAAATATATAAGGTGGCATGGACTTATACTGATAATTAGATTCCACTGATGAAACTCTGATGATGGGAATTCAGCCTTCATAAAGAAATCCAGGAAACACAGATGATCTTTTTCAGCATGTGAGGTTGCAGTAAGGAGGCATGGCATAGAAAACAAGAAATGTGCTCTTATCACAGGATTTGCCAATTAATTGTTCTTGGACTTCCAAACATCTGGAACTTTGAAAAATATTGTTGACTTAAAGCCACCAAGTCTATGATTGTTTATTATACCAGTGCTAAGGGCAAAGAAAATAGTGATCTACTTGGGTTATGCTTACTTACATACTGAGTGTACATATGTTAAACACAGCAACAAATGCAGTACATAAAGGAAATATTTGAACAACTTGTGTAATTGGATTTATATATTCAATTTTCACTGAATAACTTGATAAAATTTTAATGAGAAATCGCTGGTTACATTCATAAGCCACATTGGGAGCTCTTGATGTATACTCTGTTTATTTACATGGATATTCTCAAAGGGAGCTACGTTTGGTTAAGTAAGAAAGAACTTTAACATTTGCTTTTGGAAAAATAATTTCTAGAATGAAAACATCATTTTAGGTTTATATTGAACATATTTTAGAATTGGAAAGCATAACAAAAATATGTAACAGAAGTTTGACATTTAGTTATTAATAAGTGATTAAAATTAGTATGTATCATCACAAATTTAATATAGGAACATATTGATTTCTCAATATAGTAGCAGTACTGTGCATAGATACAGTAGCATTTATTTATATTGGAAGTTCACATCTTACTGAAGATTGTTTTCCAATGAAACTAAAAATTCAGAAATTACAAAATTAAAAGTTAGCTAAAGGAAACTTTTTGCTCCTTGCCCTCCTAGGCCGACTAGTTCAAGGGGACTATGAGCATCTCTCAAAATGTCCTGTAGGTGGTGGGTCGCCTGTCCTCTTGATCAAGGAAGCTGAGGAGACCCCACCAGATGGACTTGAACCAGAGTCCAGTGTATACTTATGAGCATCTCTCAAAATGTCCTGTAATTGCGGTGGGTCACCTGTCCTCTTGATCAAGGAGGCTGAGGAGGCCCCACCATATGGATTGAACCAGTGTCCAGTCTAAAAAGAGGAGGGTCAACCCAGAGGAATCACTTCCTCCATGCTTCTAAGCAAAGCCAACCATGGTCCAGCAGGACCTTTGACTTATCTTCACATAGGCAGAACTGGTAAAAGAAAGGATCCAGGAGCTCCTCCCAAGCCCATGTGACTCCTGAGGAACAGATCCTCAAATGACCTTAAGAGTAAAAATAAATCGGTTTATCTGGTCCACTGTATGGCCTTAAACACCCAAAAGGAAAGTATAACCAAATATTAAATGGGACAACAGAACTTCATAGAGTCCATATGTATAGCTAAAGGCTACATAACAAGCAACAATGCTAGACAGGCGATACCTTCTTTTGAGTTATTGGCCAGTGTGGCCAAAGAGATTCCCAGATAGTAACCCCAAACAGAACTGGAAAAATGAACAGCAGACCCCAATCTATTCCAAAGGAATATAGACAACTGATTACCGTTAGATGAGGAACAGCTGACCTTCCTAAAACAAAGACCTCTAGACAGACTGATTAGATTCACTAGAAGGGCAAGTAGAGGGGAATGGCTGGGGGTGCCAACAACACAGCAGACAGTAGCAGGGATATCAGAGTATTAGGGCTCTTATTGGGGGAGGGAGGCTATGGGAGGATGCTACCTGGGAAGTGGGTATATAAAGAAAGAAGAAAGAAAGAAAGAAAGAAAGAAAGAAAGAAAGAAAGAAAGAAAGAAAGAAAGAAA
>NW_008343216.1:1552197-1554426 GCF_000622305.1 Nannospalax galili | reverse complement strand
GAACAGTTATTGAACATGTTAACGCTGTTGTAATGAAATGCTTCTTCTAATTATAGGATTATTAAATAAATAATTTTTAAAAAATTAAAAAAAACTTTCAAAAGAAAAAAGTTAGCTAAAGTGTGGAAGTTAGGGCTAAGATACATTTTAATAACACTCCTTATTTCATACTGTAGTCCAATATGAAGATATTTTTTCTCCTAATGTGGGATATTGCCATACTAATTATTATTGCTAAATTTTATATTATACTTTTTTAGGAAAAAACAGAAATTCCAATATAGTAAACATGTAGACATTTCAAAACATGCTATTTCAAAGGGAAGGGATGCCTGAGAATATGTTTAGACAGGAAGTCAAATATAGCTTATCTCCACTGCAGGCACACATGAGCAAGCCTCCAGTGGCCTGAAGCCTCTACCTCCTTATGTTCATGAACCAGACCTGGCTCTTACAATTTTTCTGCCTCCTCTTTCGTGGTGGTCCCTGAGCCAAAGGTGGATGAGGTTCCATTTAGGCGTCCCGTCCTACACTCTACATCTCTTAATCTCCAAAACTTGAGGGAGAGTATGACTTACAAACAACCACTGGTTGGGCTGACTAGACTCCAGTGGCCACATTTACACTAAAGGACATTTGGGTACAAACACCTGAATGAATAGTATTCAGCATGTATAGTAGAGCGTATATACCATTTGGTGGGGGAATATGGGGAGGCATGGGTTGGGGAAGAGGGTCTGGATATGAGTGGGAAATATTGTATGAAAACTGAAAAGCTCAGTAAAAAATATGGCTTTTCTCTCTCTTTTTTTTACTATTTTGTTATTTATTTTTTCATGTGTATGAGTGTATTGCTTGCTTGTGTGTAAGTGCACCAATGTCGTGCAATGCCGGTGAGGTCAGAAGGCCTCGGATTCCCCCAAACTGGTGTTATGGACGGTTGTTAGCCCCCATGTGGAATCAAACCCGGGTCCTGTGCAAGAAAAATCAGTGCTCTTAACCCCTGAGCCATCTCTCCAGCCCGCCCCTAGTATGACTTATCTCTTTTAACAAGGGTCCCTAGAGAACTCTTCCTATAAAAAGTGGTTAATACTCATGTGGCTAATTATACAGGACACAGTGCAAAATTTAAATGATTCTACAATCCAGGATAACTTTTCCTCCATTTTCTAATTTGACACTACAGAGTTGTTTATCTTTTTCCTTTTTTATTGAATTTTGTGAATTTCATACAGTATGTTTTTATCCTATTTAGATCCCTTCCCTATGTGCCCAACTCTTACTACCGTATGTCCAATTTGATATGTTCTCTTTCTCCATATACATTATTAAGGCCTACAGAGTCAATTTTGTGTCCCCAAATATCCTTTGTTGTGGATCCATCCACTGGAGCCTGGTTAACCTAACAAATATCACACCTGTAAAAGAGACTGAGTCTGCCCTTCTCAACCATTAGTTTCCAATAGTTCATCAGGTATTGTGAGAGTTTCTCATCTACTTCCTTCAGTCTATGTTGGGATTCTGCCTTGAACTTACATGGTACTTTTGCATGCTGTCCCCAGTGTTCTGAGTTCATATCAGTAACTGCACAGCTGCCTGGCAAACTCTTTACTTGTGGTCATCCATTGCCTCTGGCTTCTACAATCTTTTTGGCATCTCTTCTACTACAATTCTGGATCCTTTGAAGGCAGAAGTTTGATATAGATATCCACTTTAAGGATAATCACACTTCAGTCTCTTATTATCTGCAAGTTGGCCAGTTGTGAATTTCAGTTTTAATCACCATCTGCTGTATAAGGAAGCTTCTCTGAAGAGAACAGAGAGACATACTAATTTATGGTTATAACAATAAGTCATTAAGAATCACTTCAACATTATATTTAGTAGAATAATATATTTAGGCTTTGCCCTATGGCCTGTGGTCTGTCTAGCCACATGTTCCTAGAGATGATATGTTACTTATTTCTTATCACAATTCAACTGTTAAAGCAACACTTTGAACGTGTTATAATTTTATCTCTAAGTTGTAGTTGTCCATTTTACAAGAAAAAATACTATTAATTATTTAAAACACAAATTAGTAGTTAGAATATAGAATTTTAAGTTTGACATGAAATATATTGCAAACATTTAGAAACATTTTCTTTTTGTCCAGATTGCAATGAATTGAATAAAATCTTTCTAGTATTTATTCTGGGCTCTAATAAATATGACTCTATAAATTCTTGC
>NW_008343216.1:1549937-1552110 GCF_000622305.1 Nannospalax galili | reverse complement strand
CATTTTAATTGGATTCTTATTAAATAGTGATATAGAAAAACAATAAGTAACTTAAAGAAAGACTAACACAAATTTTATATGATGATAATTTTACCACTATCAACACTTAACTGATATTATAGTTTCATTTTAGTAGTTGGCAATGTTTCAATAAAAAAATTTACATCAATTGATGCAATATTTAATTTATTTAAATACAGAATTTGTGCATTTCATGAAAAATGTTTTATGTATCAGTGTGCATATATGACTGTGTGTGTGTGTGTGTGTGTGTGAGAGAGAGAGAGAGAGAGAGAGAGAGAGAGAGACTGTGCAGGGAGTGCATATTTTGTGGCAATATAAATAATTCCAAGCCTGTAGCATCCATAATATGTGCATGGAAATAGCCAGGCATTTAAGTGTGTAGTAAATAATGTAACATTATTATTTATCAATGTTTGTGTTCATGTTTGTGTGACTATTTCACGGATCTTAGTTGTAAAATGTCTGAAACATATCTCAACATTCTTCACTCATATTCAGAATCTCTGATCCCAAGAAAGGCTTTTAAATTACATTTTTATTAAATCTTTGAGAATTTCATACAATATATTTTGATCAAATTCAACCCCTCCTCAATCTCCTGTCAGAACTTCCCTGCCTTCCTATCCCTTCCAACTTCAGGTCCTCAATTTTTAAGTTCATTAAATCCAATTCATTTTCCCCCAGTGACTATCCATGATCAACCTTCCCAGAATCATCCTTAAAGAATCTTAACTCTATTTTTCCTGGCTTCTATCAATCACGGATAGGTCTTCAGTTAGCGGCGGGCCTTCATCTGTGCTGGAATTTTTTTCTTTGGCTTTAGGTTGCACAGGCCTTCTGCATATAGTCATTGTGAGTTCACGTGTGCAACTTCCCTGTTTTGTTCAGAAAATAATGTTTTGTTGTAGTCAGCTATCACGTCTGGTCTCACAATATTACTGCTTCCTCTTTCTTGATGATCCTTGATCCTTGGAAAAAGAGGGTGTGATGTAAATGTCCATTTAATGCTAAGCACTCTGCAGCACTGTCTTACTCTTTACAAACTGACCAATTTTAGTTCTCTGCATTAAATATGATTTGTTACAAAAAAGGATCTTCTCTGATGAGAGTTACACTAATCTATGGGTATCTTGATATGCCACTTGGAATCAGTTTAATGCTATGTCCATTTAGTAGAATAATAGCAGAATCTCCCCTATGTCATCTAACCTAACCGTTGGTTTGTGACCCCAATAACGGTGCTATGTATTGTGGAACAGAGCTTACATTTAATCAGAATGTTTTTTTGTTACTCTCATAACATACATGGCACCTATTGCATGAGTGAGTATATCTTGCCAGGATAGTGATTGTTGTACTCCCAGGACACACAGATTGATGATTACTTTACCCCTCCAGTAGCATGGATAGCACCTTCTGGCACTATGAAGCCTAGCCAGTAGGGATGACTTTTCCATGTCATTGTCAGCTTGTTTTCTCCATGGTTTATAAGTCAACTATTTGTTGTCTTCAGTAGTAGGGCATTGCCACCTTGTGATGGAGAATAACCAAGGGCAATGACAATATCCTGTAATATTTTGGGGTCTATGGGATCCTCCTGACCAATAACTCCAGAAGGGGTAACTTATTCCTGGAATTGGGCTTATTATTTGCCAGATTGTCTAGTAGGCACATTGGTCATCTGCTGTTATAGGATAATTCTTTTAAACTTTTAAAAATTATATGTATATATACATACATTTCAAGAAGCATCTATGAAATTATATTTCCATATGACTTTTTCTAAAGGCCTTTAGCATCAATTATTCTTCCACATAACCAAGAAAATTTTTGACATACAAATTTTTAGTCTTGCTAGAAAGCCGAAAATAACTTGAGTGATTATTTTATGTTTAAAGACATAAAAAATTTAATTATATTTTAGAGCATTTTCTCCAAGATCATGATTTGTGTTTTGTTGTATTGATCATCCATTTGTTGTGATTTTATCCTTAAGGCAAATGAATTTAAAAAAATACATTTTTTTTAGGTGGCTGGAGAGATTGCTCAGTGGTTAAGAACACTACCTGCTCTTGCAGAGGACCAGGATTCAATTCCCAGCACCCACATGGTGGCTAACAACTGTCTGTAACTCCAGTTCCAGGGGATC
>NW_008343216.1:1521695-1548910 GCF_000622305.1 Nannospalax galili | reverse complement strand
CTCACCTCTCCTGTGCCATCAATAATTAGTAGTTCCCCAGGGAGGATAGGAATCCATGAGCTCCATCCGAATCCAAGGCTGACTATTAACTGGTCCAGTCTTGTATAGTCCCAGTACATACAACTGCTGCTACTGCTGTGAGTTAATGATTACAGTGGCTGTCTCATGCCCAGTAGGTGAAATTTCACACTCCTTCCCCTTCTTATATGGTTCATACATTCATTCTGTCACCTTTCCTGCACTGCTCCCTGAATTAATGATTACAGTGGCTGTCTCATGCCCAGTAGGTAAAATTTCACACTCCTTCCCCTTCTTATTTGGTTCATACATTCATTCTGTCACCTTTCCTGCACTGCTCCCTGATCTTAGAAGGATGGTATAAATGACCTATTTAGGGATGAACATTCAACATCACTTTCTTTCAACACCTTGAGCAGTGATGAGTCTCTGCATTCATACCCTTTGACTGTAAGAGAAATTTCATTGATCAAGGCTGAGAGTGGCATTAATATATGGGAAATGTATAAATATTGAGAAGGTAATTTGATCTTATGTCCATTTAGCAAAAAACAGCAGTAAGTTCTCCCTTATATTTAAGATCTCCTTGGTTGTGGCCTATGACATAGGTTAAGTGCCAAGCAAGAATTTCCTTTAGTGGAAATAGACTCAAATACAATTAGAGAGATTGCTCCGTAAGAGTCATGCTAATATTGTATCCATCCATGGGCACCTTGCCTGATAGGATGGTATTATAGCTCCCAGTTTTCACAGCTATGTTAAACTGTTGATGATGTTTCTTCCCCAGCAGCCTGCAGAGCATCTTCTAGCACTGTACATGTCCATAAGCAAGGAGAGAACTTCCAGTTCAGTTCCAGCTTGATTTCTCTTTGTCTTGCACCCAGGTTGTGGGATGTCTGGAGTAGTCGGATCTTAGCATTTACTCTGGTAGGTAATTAAGAACACTGGCAGTATCCCTTGTTTTTTATGTCCTCTGTGTCACTCCTGATCACCAGCTTATTGAGGTATCTCACGTGGGATTTTCATTTGATCACCCATGACTTCAGGGTATCTCTGTTCAAACATTAATCTATCTATCTATCAATCAATCATCTATCATCTATCTATCTATCTATCTATCCTCTATCATCTATCTATCGTCTATCTATCTATCTATCTATCTTATCTATCTATCTATCTATCTATCTATCATCTATCCATCATCTATCATCTAACATCTATAGCTATCTACTATCATCATCATTCACTTTTAGCATGGTAAGTTACTTTATGTTGTAACTTTTACATCCTTAGTTTTGGTTAACTTCCAGGGATCCAAAATTCTGATCCTCTTATTTGCATGTCAAGCACTTTAACCACAGTGCCGTTTCCTAACCCCAGTAATGGAATATTTGTTTAAAAATTCCTCTCATTACCTTCTCTTATATCTCAGTATATTGTGACATTTTAATTTTTTTTATATTTTTGGTAATCATGCATGAATACAGTATTTTGAATGTATTTCACAGATAAAGGGAGATGCTGCTTGATCTCTTCAGTCACAGCAGTTTGTATTCACAATCACCATAAGTATGCTTCCTTTTGTTCATTATTTCATGAGAATTATACTTCCCCATTTGCTTCTGTTTGTCTCTTTCTCCTTCAATTTCTGTTCTAATTTTCAGTTGCTTTGTTTTGTTCCCTATTCCCTTTCATGCTCATGACAAATGAGCCAATTTAAATGTAATTTCAACCAACCTCAATTAATTGTCTAGTTTTTCCATTTTGCTGGATCTTTTATTTGTGTACATCTAGTGCTGTACCCATCACTCACTTTCTACTTAATGTTTTTGTCTTCTTTGTCCACATCATTCAAATAATTAAATCCACTTCTTTACAAATCCAATTTAGTAACAGGATTGGGTTTTTGCATCTTTCCCAAATGGGTATGATTCATTTGTCTAGATGTTACCTAGAATCAATGCACTCCTTAAAACATACTATTCTTTAATTCATAAGAATTTGTAGAGAAATTTTAACAACTAGCTAAATTCTAATTACTGATGATCTAGTTAGTGTATAATAATACCAATCCATTCTATTATTAGGGATAAGTCAAGAAAACATTGTGAGCATAAATAAATTCATATGATGCTAAGCTCACTAGGAAAATAATTTATGGAGATTATACGTGAGAATGATTTGTGAAGGCTACACACTTTGCGCTCAGAGTGCAAGAGAGATCTTTGTATAGAAGAGGCTCTAGCCAAGAGATAAATACTATGAGAGAGCCAAACACAGGACTACTGAAGGCAAAACTTTTCATGAAAAGAGTTTTAGTACTTGTTTTTATATATTTTTTTAAAACTACGGTAAAATTCTATCATCAAACTTACAATTTTAACTGTTTTAAGTGTACAGTTCTGTAGTATTATGTACAGCTGCACTGCTGTACAAAATACTTCCAGAAACCTTTTATTTCACAAGAATGATCATTTATTATTATGAAACAGCTCATTATCAGTCCTCCATATCTGTAAGTTATAACCCAATGCTGAGTGGAATATGTTTACAAAGACAATCACTACTGAATGAATGCAAATGTACTGGCTTCTGCTTTAAAAAAAAAATTTCCGATACTGTCATGATGAATTACAAAGAATTATGTTTTGTTAGTGCATAAGTAGCTTTGAGATCATTTGCAGGATCTACAAGCACTGGAGAGGTAAATCTCCGGTAGTGTCTGTAAGGGATTATTTAGATTATCTTGGGAGAACTAAGATGCACCCTATCTGTGGGTCAGTCAACTGGACTAAATATGAAGATCAAGATAGCTGAGCATAAGTATTCATTTATTGTAAACTCTATCCTGGCTGCATAAGCAATGTGACAAGATTTCCCAAGATTTTTCCACTAGATGAATTCACTGTCATGATGAACAATGGCCTAGGCCAAAATAAACATTCCTTCCTTAGTTGCCTTTATCAGAACAACAAAACAAGTAACTGCTCCAGTCAGTTATATAATGGACTTGAAAATCATGAATTTGTGTATCTATGAGTGAGTTCCCTAACAAATATGGACTGGCTCAATACACAAACCTTTGTTTATATATTCATACATTCATGAGCTCTCATGTCCAGTGATATATTAACAATGGTGTTCATATATCTTTTGGAGACTCCAGTTTTCATTATTGGGTACATGCACAAATGTGCATTACTGGAATATATGGCAGTTTTGTTTAAGGAGGACTACTATAAAACTGGTTTGTTTTTTTGTAGCCATCCTAGTGGGTGAGTTAGATGATAGCTCAGTCATTTTGATTCATAATTCTATGAAAATTAGATGATGTTACTCATCATTTTACAAACTCCTTAGTCAATGCATATCATCTTTACCAAAATACCTATTAAAATTTATTGAGAAATTGAAAAGTGATTTATTTGAGATTTTGTTATTGAGATGCAAATATAACAACTTATTAACCATGTGATTTGCACATAGTTTTTTTTCTTTATGTAGACTGTGTTTTCATAAAATTGTGCCCCTAAATGAACAAACTAGATATAACATTTGTCTATTTCCAATTTTATTGCTTATGTATTTCTTGTGCTTATGCTTATGTATCATAGTCAAGAAAATATTTTCCAAAAACACAATGTCATCAATTTTCTTCTCTATATTTTCTATCAGAAATTATATGTCTTGGAAACAAAGGAGTGTGTGTGTGTGTGTGTATGTGTGTGTGTTCATGTGTGTGTATGTGTGTGTTCATGTGTGTGTGTGTGTGTGTGTGTGTGTGTGTGTGTGCGTGTGAGTGTCTTGGAGGTCGAACCTAAGGTTTTGAACATATTAAGCTGAGTTACCTCTCTGCCTCCTAGATGTGTTATTTTTTTAATTAATTTATTTTTTAAATGTATTTAATTAAACATTAAAACCAGACGTGTTTAAGAGCAGAAAAAGCACAGCCTCTGTTGTGTGAGCAGAATGAATGAGAGAGAACATCATGAACCAATCAACTTCAGATTGTCTTTAAACTCTTTACTCGTTTCCATTGAAATTAAATGTAATTAAAATCTCCTTATCATGGTCCAAACACTACTAAAATCATCCGGGATGAAACAGAATAACAATTCTCACCTATTTGTATGGCTTGATATATGTGTATCATTTTCTAAAAATATTGCTCTGCCCATACATATTTGGATTTTCTCTTAAATGTCAGTACTATGAAGGTATTTGGAAATGCTTGAAAGTCAGAACTTCAGGAGAGACAGTAATATACATACACACACACATTCATTATTATAACCTATTAAAGCCACATAAATAGATGGGAATATCAAAAAAGAAAATCTATTTAATGTGTCATTGTGCACTTGAAATCCAATCAAAATAGTTGAATTAACTTTTAAATTATTCTACCATCAAGTTTATGTAATTTTCTGGGAGTAATTCATTCTTCTAGAAACACTTTTTTCAAGCATTTTCTTCAGTGTCTATATATAATGCATTTAAAGGACACAACATTGAAATGACTGCTAAGGGATCACACTTCCTAACAAAGGATGGATCACAAAGAATAAGGATGTTTTGGAATCAAAAGTCATGACATGACATATTTTTGAAAAAAAGGGATCAATAAAAGTCAAATTTACATGTAATAAAATATAGTAAATGAATGGAAATACTAACTGCTGGGATGATTACTTTTAGTCTCCATGCATTTATACAATCAGTATGGAAGAATTTAATACATAAATAACTAAGGAAGACTATATAAAGACAAATAAAAATAACTATAAAACATATAGGTTAGAAAAAAACATACAAGAATTATTAAGGAAATTTAAATTTAGAAATACATGATGTCTTTGCCTCTCAAATTAGCAAATAAGTCATAGCAGCACTGACAAAGTTGCTGCATAATCATGCATTGCTGGCAAAACTTTCTATTCTCATAAACTTTGTAAAAAGCAACAAGTCCAAAATATTTTAAAACAAATTAATTTTGTCTAATGTTTTGCTCTCAGGAACTGATCTGAAGTTAGTTTTGAGGTATATTTTACCTCTAAAATATTTTAAAATTTTAAATATTTTTGTATGTATGCATATTTGTTGTTGCATATGCACATGTCTGCACATACATATGTATGTACGTAGGTAAATATTGGGTGTCTTTCTTACTTGTTTCTCCACATTATTTTTTAAGTTTTTGCAATTTTCATAAGATAAATTTTGGTGGTATTTGATCTGCTCCCCTCAACCATACCTTCCTGCTCCTCAACCAATTTACTGTGTTCTCTTACACATATAATAAAGCCTGTAGAATCTAATTTGTGTCCTCAAATGTCCTTCGGTATGGATCCATCAATTCAACTAACCTATTGAACTTCACAGTCTCAAAAGAGAATGACTCTCCTCTCAGCAGCCATCGATTGCAAATAGTTCCTCAGGAAGAGTTGGGGTTTCTTACCCATTTCTCTCTGTCCATGCTGTGATTCGTTGTTGGTTAGTGCTTACATGGGGTTAGTGCATGCTATGTCCATTGCTGTGAGTTCTTATGAATAACGGACAATCTGCCTGAAAAACTGAATATCCCTGTGATCATCTATGACCCCTGGCTCTTAAAATCTTTCCAAACACTTTTCCTCAATGATCCCTGAGCTTTGGAAAGCAGAAATTTGATATAGGTGTCCTATTCAGGGATAAACACTCTGTAGCCTCTTGTTTTCTAAATGTTGGTCAGTTGTGGGTTTCTGTGTTAATCACCATCTGATTCATAGTTGTTTCTCTGGTGAGATTTGAGAGATGAATAAATTGTGAAGAGTCAGTTTTATATAATCATTAGTTAGCAGAAAACTAATATTAATTCATTGATATCAATGATTGATTGATATCTAATTAATTGATATCAGTGTCAGGTATGGGCTCCAACGTATGAAGTAGACCTTAAATCTAATTAGATACTAGTTAGTTTCTCCCATATTATTCGTACCAATATTACACTAGTGGGCACATATTGCCAGGCTACTTGTGGTTCACAGTATTCATAACTGTGGAAAGTTGATTACTTTTCTCTTTTGATATCATGCATAGCACCTTTCAGCCCTACAAACCCTAGTCATTAGAGAAGACGTTTTAAAGTCACTACCAACTAGATTTCTTCTTACTAATGTATGTAGTGTTTTCAGTAACAAGGTTTTACTGTGTAGTCTTGGTTGATAACCAAGAGCAGAGGGAATGACCAGTATTGTTTGAGAGTCTGTGGGAACCCTGTTCAAGAGCTTCAAAAGAGGGAATTCCTTCATGGCATTGGTATTTTTAGTTTGTTAGCCTATGGTATCTAGTAGGGATATTTTCCCCCTGTCATAAGGTGACTCATTTGAATCTCTTTGTATAATGTACATGTATATGCTTTAAGAAGCTTCTAAAGTGATAGGTTTCCATATGGATTTTTCCAAAGGCCAGAAGTGTTTATTATTCCTCTTCATATTCCCTCCTCTGTCCTGACCCTCCCCCATTGCCAACCCCATTAGACCCCTTGTAATTTATTGTTCCTTTTTCACCTTTTATAGCATTGCATTCTACTGCCCCACCATGAATGTCTCCCCCTCATGACCATTTATTAGTTTCCTGATGTCTCTGGATTTTTAAATTAAAACTGCATATCTAGACTTTCAATTCATCCAGCAATGACAAAGAACATGAAATCTTTGTCTTTTGGAGTTTGGGTACATCACTCAGGATGATTGTGTGTTTGGAGCATATGACCAAGAGTGGTATGGCTGGATGGTAGATCACTTACTATCTTTGGGAGGAAACTCCACACTGATTTCTATACTGACTGCACTAGTTTTCCCTCCCACCAGCAGTGGAGAAGAGCTCCTTTTCCCATCCTTCTTTGCCAGCATTTGTATTTATCTTATCTTTGATATTTTGAGTAGGGTAAGATGAATTATTAATGTGGCTGTTGTTTGCATTTCCCTCATAACTAAAGATGTCAAACATTAAAGGTGTTTCTCAGCCATTTGTGTTTCACCTTTATAGAACTTCCTATTATCTCCTTGCCCCAGTTTTTAATTGGAGTCTTTGGCTATTTAAGCTTAATTTTTTAGTTCTTTGTGTATTCTAAATACTAAACCTCTGTCAGAGGGTTTTTTCCCATTCTTAGGTTGCTTCTTTGCTCAAATGATGGTATCCTTTGATGTGTAGAAGGTTTGAGTTTCATGTGGTTCTATTAATCAATTATTTGGCTTAATACTTGCACTTCAAGAGACCTTTGCAGAAAGCCATTTCTTGTGATTATAATTTCCAATTTACTCTCTCTTTTCTCCACTGTTTGATTTGGGGTCTCAGGTCTTATCTTGAGGTCCTTGGTCCATCTGCAGTTTAGTTTTGTGCATGGTGAGAAACTAGGATCTGATATCATTCTTCTACATGTTGTTATATAGTTTGACCAGCAACATTTGTTGAATATCTTTTCTCCAGTGTGTGCTTGTGGCTCCTTCTTCAAAAATCAGGTGTCTTGAAAATGTGCAGATTTAAATCTGTGCCCTCAATTTTATTCCACTGATAAATGTGTCTGTTTTTATTCTAGTACCATGCTGTTCTTGTTAGTTTTGTAGTATAATTTGAGACCAAGGATGATAACACCACTAGCAGTTCTTTGATTGCCCAGAATTATTTAGGCCACCCTGAGTTTTTGTGTTTCCATAAGAAATTTGAGATTTCTTTTTCAATTTCTCTGAAAAGTGTGTTGGAATTTTAATTGGTATTGCATTAAATTGGTAGATTTTTTATGGCATAATGGCCATATCCACCATATTAGCGTGATATTTTCCATCTTTTGATATCTTTTACAATTTCTTTCTTCAGTGTCTTAAGTTTTTTATTGTACAAGACCTTCACTTCTTTTGTTAGATTTATTCAAAGATATTTTCTGGTTTATTTTTGTAGCTGTTGTGAATGGAATCATTGTCTTGATTTCTATTTTGGTATGATTTAATGATACATATGTGCACTAATGATTTTAGGTTGTTAATTTTATATCCTGCTATTATGCTGAATGTATTTATCAGCTCTAGAATTTTTTGGTGGATTCTTTAGGGTCTTTCATGTATGGAATCAGCATCTGCAAATAAGATTACTTGAATTCTTCCTTTCCAATTTGTATCCTCTTTATCTCCTCACATGTCTTATTGCTCTAACTAGGACTTCAAGTACTACATTGAATAGGTATGGAAAGTATGCACATCCTTTCTTGTTCTTTATTTAATAGGAATACATTCAGTTTTACTCTATTTAGAATGATGCTGGCCAGTGAAATATTGCCTTTGTTATGTTGAGATATGTGCCCTGTATCCCTAGATGTTTCATGACTTTTATCATGAATGGATATTGTATTTTGTTGGAGGCTTTGTCTTCATCTAATGAGATGTCCTTGAGTCTATTTATGCGGTGGATTGTATTTATTGATTTACATATATTGAACCATTGCTGTATCTTTAGGATGAAGAAAACTTGATCATGGTGGATCATCTTTTTTATGTGTTCTTGAAATCAGTTTATATTTTTTTGATAATTTTTACACCTATGTTCATCAGAAAGATTGGTCTCTAATTTTCTTACTTTGTTGGGACCTTCTGCGGTTTAGATATAATAGTAATACTGGCTTCATAGAAATAATTTAAGAATGTTCTTTACTTTTCTATTTAAAATAATAATTTGAGGAGCATAGGTATTAGTTGTTTTTTGAAGATTTGATAAAGTTCTATGCTGTATATATCTGATACTGGGCTCTTTTAATTTGAGAAAATTTTAATTACTTTATTATATCATTGGTTGTTAGGGGTCTGTTGCATTATTTATATCATTTTGATTTAATTTTGGTAAGTTGTACACATCTAGAAAATTACCTCTTTCAGATTTTCTAATTTAGCTGAATTTTGATTTTTCAAAGTATTTCCTTAGATATTTCTTTCTCTCCTTTTTGGGGGTTAACTTAACTAAAATTTGGTCAGTCTTCTTATTCTTTTCATTGATTCTCAGTGTTGTTTTCTTCACATCTTTCATATTATAATCAGCCTTGATTTCATTTATCTCTTTTCATCTATTGTTTTTAGGTGTTGGTGTTCTTAGCTTCCAAAGCTTTCATAGGAATAATTTATTTATTTTCCTGAGCTGTTTCTAGCTTTAAGAGCCTCCATTGAAAGATAAGCTGTTATTCTGATGGGCCTGCCTTTATATGACTTGAGTTTTCTCTCACAGCTGTCAATATATTTTCATTGTTACCTACATTTAGTCTTTTGACTATTATGTTATGTGGGGAGTTTCTAGTCCTATTTAATGTTGCCTCTTATACCTTTATAGGTATCTCTCTAAATTTGGGGTATTTTCTGAAATTTTGGGCTGTGTTTCTTCTTCTTCAATGCCTATGATTCATGCATTTTGTCTTTTTATAGTACAAAGAGGTTTTGCATATTCCATGTTTTTTGGTTATTTTAAATTTCACAATTTCTTTGATTAATTATTTTTCCATTTCCAAGATTTCCTTTCTGCTTTTTTCCTCTAAACTTTTTGTCTTAGTTCCTACTTTTTATTTCAAGTTTTATTTCAGTTTTGTTTTTCTCCAGAGATTCTATCTCTTTTTAATATTTTATTTTATTTATTATATTTATTTTATGTGCATTAGTGTATTATCTGCATGTGTGCAGGTGCACCTATGTTGTGCAATGGCCATGGAGGTCAGAAGAAGTTGTCAGATCCCCTGGAACTGGAGTTATGGATGGTTGTGAGCTGCCATGTGGGTGCAGAGAGTCAAACGAAGGGCCTCTGTGAGAGCAGCCAGTTCTCTTAACCACTGAGCTATCTCTTCAGGCCCGAGATTCTATCTCTTTATTAATTTCTTATTTTATGTTTTGAACTCTTTTAGTTATTGCATTCAACTGTTTGTTCTTATTTTCAGAGCCTTCATTCAGTTTTTTATTTATCTCTTCTTTGAGTTCTTTGAAAATATTTATAATTATTATTTTGAAATAATTGTCTTATGTTTCCATTAGGTTGTCATTCTCAGGAAACAGTACAATGGGATTGTCAGTTTCTGAAGTACACATATTATCTTGGTTATTAATTTTTTCAGTGAAACCTAGGCATCTAGACTTGTGTGATCGTGTTTCTTGGTATGGCTAAGTGATGTTGCCTTTGTAATGTTTCTCTTTGTTTGCTTTTTCCATGGGTTATGGCCCAGCTCAGTTTAGTTTGGGGTCATTTCATGTGGATGTGCAAATTGCATGAAATAAGTCATCTCAATTCAGCTAGATATAGGTGAAAATTTGAGTTTAAATTTCAGGGTTCACTCCACAAAGTTCTGGATCAGCAGGTGGGATGGAAAAGGTCTGCTAGTTGAGCAGGCTGGTTGATAGGTTAGGCTTGGCATTCACTGGTCTAGGGTACACAGAGCTGCGATATCAGGGCATTCTCAAAGTCTCAGGAACTAGAGCTTAGGACTGCAAGTCTGGGGTGGGGAAGAATCTTAGATATTCTGGCTTGACAGTTTGTGGACTGAACTCACCTTACCAATTCTGGAGGAGTGCTCAGGTCTGGGGCAAGAAAGGATCCCTGTTACCTGATGAAGTCTTAATGTTAAGAGGACAAGGCTCTAAGAAGTCTTAGGAAGGAGATCAAGATGGCAAGTCTGGGACAGGGAATTATCTCAGAGACTCTACTTGGCCAGAGAGTTGAGCTGATACAGCAGAGGGGACCCACCATTCTATCCTGGAGGGGCATGTCATTACTATTATTATTATCAGTCATTATTATTAGTATTAATATTTTTGAGACAGAGTATGTCAATGAATTTGACACCAATCAGTCATCTAATGACTTTCCATTAAGTCTAGAATTTATTCTGTTATCTTGAACTATCCCTCCAACTGTATAATCATGAAAACTCCAGAGAAAAAAAAAGGGTTTTCAAACACAACAGGAGATAGTTGTGTTCTCCCAACTAATTTCCAGACCAATGTCAGTTCACAGGTCCAGAACCATTGTGTACATCTGTGGGTCAAAGGAGAACTCTCAGGTGTTGACCTTCTCTTCCCACTATGTGAAGTTCCTGCTTTGAACTCAGTTTATTTGTCTTGGCAAGCAATTTCTTCTGCCAAGTCTTCTCACCAGCTCTGTACCTGATGTTACCTGGGTTTTGAGAAGTCAAACTCGTGTTTTTTATTCTTTTGCAGTAATAATATTTCTATCTCCCTAGGCATAACTTACATATTTTAAAATAGTGAAACAGCAAGTAATGGATTGTCCATATTCTAGTTTCATGAAAGAAATACATTAAATGAAAATTCCAGCACTGTATTTAATCACGTTTATAAAAGTTTTCTTTAGGTCACAAAAATTAATTTTAAATGAAGACTAAAATTAGAGGTCAGATTTTATGGATCAGGATTATAACACTAAATTGTACGTCTCTCTGTTCTCTTAAAATTTTGGCATGCATTTTATCATGACAATGTAATTGATAAAAGATTACTGATTCACCACACTGAAGCCAGAGATTAAGTCCAGCATGGTCTACAGAGCAAATTCCAGGCCAGCTGAGGCTTCAGGGAGACCTGCATAAAAATCCAATATATATATATATATATATATACTCCCTAACACCAGAATACTAATGGTGATATTTTATGGAAAGATTATAAACTTCTTTTCATTTTTTCCCTTTCATGATTCATATTTTATAGCCACAATAGTTTTGTCTTGTTTATAAAGTTAAAAAAATAAAGTTAATTTTTGAAAATGAAAATATAAAATAATATGCTTATATTAATTGATATTTGTGAGAGTTTTTGAGGGAATACACAGTAGAGCTATTAAGAAAAATTAAGTAATGCCAAGTGATTAGTGACAGATAACCAATAAGGAAGACATGATTGCATAGAAATATGGTAATAAAGGGATTGAGCTAGCATTTGTATGAAAATTGCAATGATTATATGTAAATATGCATATATCGTATTTTATTAATATTATCTATTTATATTGCCGGATCAGACTTGAAATTTTGCTATTATATTTATTTTACATTTGCTTTATTTGCATGTCTATTTTGTCATTCATCAGTTCATGGTTACAAAGTTGAAGAATGCATGAAATTTATCTGAGTAATTATGTCATGCAGTTGTAGTGAATATTGGAGAAAAAAGACAATGGGAGACTTTGAATGCTTGTTTTCTCTCCAAATATACAGAGTGAAAAATTATGTCCTTAAATCTTTCAAATCTTTTTTCTATTGCAACTCTTGTTTCATTTTTCAAATTTTTATTGAATTTTTGAGAATTTCATATAATATATCTTGATCATATTTAGATGTCTTCCCTATCTGCACCTCTTTTGCTATCCCCATCCCAACTTTCACTTACTCTGTTAGATATGATAAGGCTGGGGCTGGAGAGATGGCTCAGTGGTTAAGAGTGGTTAAGAGACCTGGATTTGGTTCCCAGCACTCACATAGCAGATAAGAACTGTCCTTTCCTTCAGTTCCAGGGGATCTTATGCCTGCTTCTGACTTCTACAGGCATTGCACAACATGGGTGCTCTTAACACACATGCAGTCAATACACTCATATATAAATAAAAAAATAGATTTGTTAAAGCTTATTGAGCCAAATGTGTTTCCCCAAAAGTGCTTATCCTCTGTAGCTTGATTAACCTATTTAGCATCACACCCTTAACAAACAAACTCAACTCTCCCTCTCCCACTACTTATTAATTCCCAATAATTCCTAGGTTAAGGTTGGGGATTTTTACCCATTTCCCCACTTCCATGCTAGGATTTTTTTCTGACTTGAGCTTGCATGGCTCTAGCGGAAGATCTTCCCATCATTGTAAATTAGTGAGTGACTTCCCAGCTTTATGGAAAATTCTGTTTCTTCGTGATTATCCACCAACCCTGGCTCTTCCAATCTCTCTGATTCCTCTTTTACAATCGTCCCTTAGCTTTGTTTGGCAGAGTTTTTGTGTAGGTTTTCTGTTTAGGAATAAGCACCATGAAGTCGCTTTTCCTTCACACTTGGGGCAGCTGTGGCTTTCTGGGTTAAACACCATGAGTTGCATGAGAAAGGTGGGAGCTGAAAGATGCATTACTATTCTTTCTGTCCCGTTCCACTATCTTCCCTGAGACTTATATGTAGAGGCTGCATGGTAGTTGTGTCACTTAAGGCTGTAGGTGTGTCACCACACAGACACTTATTTTCTTTGTTTGACCAGTTGCAGAACTTTGTAATAATCTCCATCTGTTACAAAAATAAATTTCTTTGGTAAGTGTTGAGAGAGGTAAGCTGTTTTATAAGTATACGGATACATATTTATACATTAAGAAATTACATTGGTGTAGGGATGTGACAAAAGGTTTTTCTCTAAGATATATGAGTTCTCCAGCCAGGTGCATTTGGCTATGTTTACAGTACCATATGAGTTCCCTCCCATTAAGTAGCCTTTAAGTGTAATTAGACAAGTATTGATTACCCCAAAGATATAAGTGTCCCTATAGCACCAGCACAGATTATTTGATAGACTGGTTGTTGTTGGGGTTCACAGGCTTTACAACTAGATGGAATGATTGATTGATTTTCTCTATCACAAGTTTGAATAGTATCTTTTGATAATATGGAAAGTAGTAGTCAGGGAGGGGGTTGCTAGATCAGTTCCAGCTCAAATATTCCAAATCCTATGTCCAAAGTAATAGTTTGTTTTCAGCAACAAGGCTTTACCTTCAACTTCTGGGAGGCTATTGTTGTAGCAATAGCCTGTGTATCTTGGGAGTCTCTTGAACCCTTGAAATCAACAACTCAAAGGGAAGTTTCCCCTACCATGCACTGTATTTACTGTTACACAGCCTTCAGCTGTAAACGTGCACAATCTTTATTGCAATTCCTTTTCTCTTGTTGCTCTTGTTTCACTTATTTTATAGAGCAGCTACATTTTCCATAGGATAATATTAATTTCAAAGCTTATGTAACTCAAGGATGTTTATATGTAATATTTAAGCATCATTTATTTAAAAACTATATCCAAAATTATTGCTATTTGCTCATGTTCAGCCATAATTAAATGGATTTGTAAAGGACAGTGGCTTTTGTATGGTTATACATCACTTTAGTACACATTATTCTTTGTTCAAATATGTTTAATGGGATAAAAATAGTAATTCTATGATGATCTTAGTGTTCTTTAAGTACATACTGTATATCTATTATTAATTTCCTGTTTGAAATTTTTATATGGATAAAAATATGAATCCTTTTTAAACAACTCAGCTACTTTGAGACCATGTTCTTTTAATATTGTTCATTTTGTGAAATATTCTGGAGAGATTTTGTATAAATAGCAACAACCAGTGTATTACTTATTTTTCATATGACTGCTGTGTGTGTCTTGTATGTATGTATACCTGTGAATGTACATGCACGTTTGCATGCATCCATGTGTTCTTTTATATGAGATAAGAATGTGAAGTGTATGTGTGTGTGTGTGTGTGTGAGAGAGAGAGAGAGAGAGAAAGAGAGAGAGAGAGATGAGGATGATGTGAACAGAGAGAGAGAGAGAGAGAGAGAGAGAGAAAGAGAGAGAGAGAGAGATGAGGATGATGTGACTTGTACTATTAGGGTAACCTGCTAGGCTAGTTATGCAGTTAACTGCTCTGGCAATAAGCTTAAATTCATTAGATAGTAATTTTTCTTATAGAAATAAATAGAAAATATCTAAGACATATATACAAATAACAATATTTTAAATTTTAATTGCTTGTTTGTGATTTTCATACACTACAATTTGATGGTATCTATATCCCCTCTCCTATCCACATCTCCCTTTACTTTCCACTACACAATGAAATGTACTCTATTATACATATAATACAACCTATAGAGTCTAAATTGTGTCTTTCAGTGTGGGTCCATCCACTGGAATCTGGTTAACCAAGAAAGATTCCCATCCCTGTAAGAGAGTCTCCCCGACTCCCAGCAAACATCACTTGCCAAAAGTTACTTAGGTTTTGTTGGGATTTGTTACCTAATCCCCTTGTCTATGCTGTGATTATGTCTGGTCTGAGCTTTCATGAGACTTGTGCATGTCATCATTGCTGTGAGTTCATATGAGTAACCGACCAGCTGTTTGAAAGTCTGTTTCCTTGTTGTCGTTCATCATTTCTGGCTTTTACAATCCTTCTGCACCCTTTTCCTCAATGATCCTCGCACCTTTGGAGACACAGCTTGAAATAGGTGTCCTATTCATGGATAACCACTCTTCAGTCTCTTGTTCTCTCCACATTGCCCATTCGGAGGTTTCTGTATTCATCACCATCTGCTCGATAAGGAAGCATCTCTTGTGAGAGTTGAAAGATGAATTCATCTTGTGTGTGGAGGTTGCATTGAAAATGTGTCTGTCACTTAGGGCTAAGGGTCTCACAGACAATTATTTTCTGCTTGCTCAGCTGTAGAACACTGTAATAGTTTCCATTTCCTGGAAAAAGAAACTTCTTTGATGAGTGGCGAGAGGTAAACTTATCTGTAAATACGAGGATACCTATTTAGGATATAACAAAAATTATATTGGTCTAGGGATGTAACAAGGGTAGATTTTTCTCTAGACTCTATGACATCTCTGATCATGTGTACTTGGCTATGTTTATATTGCCACACATAAGTTTCCTCCCACTGAAAAGGCTGTAATGCCAATTAGATAACTGTTGATTGGTCCCAAGATGTAAGTGCCTCTATTGCACCAGTAGTGATAGTTTGAGGGGTCAATCACTGTTGTTTATTAATCTTTACAGCTGGGTAAGACCATTGAATGTTTTTCTCCTGGCAGTTTGCATAGTGTCCTCTGGTATCATGGAACCTACTCTTGAGGGAGGAGGCTTCCTTGTCAGTTCAGCTTGATTTTTCAAAATATGGCCTGGTTTCAGCTGTATGGTTTTACCTTCAAATTCCAGGGGGCAGCAATCAAGTGCTGTAGTAATATCCTGTATTAATTTGAGAGTGTCTTGAGTTATCCTGACCAACAATTCAAAGAAAGATTTCTCTTGCATGGCATTGTGTTTTCTGTTATTTAGCCTTCAGCTACACACATGCACTCAAGTATACACATGTAAATATATTTATATTTATATAATATATACTTATATTTTATATATCATATATATAATGTATATTTTTCGGGAGGATTTTGAACCAATACATTTCCTGCTGTTTTTTCACAACATCTAAGCATTATCTATTTCTTCTCTTAGTACCCCTATAACCATCCCTACTTTCTCTCAAAGTACACCCCTTTTCCTTATTTCTCCCTTAATCACACCTGTCTGATATTATCCCCCTATTTCTAGCATCTTCTTTCCCTTCCCCCCCATGATTCCATTTTTCTGGCTCTTTTGGTACATTGGATATATACTCACATTTGGAGTTAAGATCCACAAATGAGAGAGAACATGCATCACTTGTTTTTCTGAGTCTGTCTTTCATCACTTGGCATAAAAATTTTTATTTCTATTCATTTACTGTAAATCTCAAGATTTATTTTTTAAAAATTATTTTATTTATTATTTTATGCATTTGAGTGTATTGCCGGCATGTGTGCAAGTGCTCCCATGTCATGTAATTCCTGCAGAGGTCAGAAGAAGGCATCAGATCTCCTAGAACTGGACTTACGGATGTTTCTCAGCACTCAGGTTGGTGCTGTGAATCAAACTGGGTCTTCTGTAAGAACAACCAGTGGTCTTAACCATTGAACCATCTCTCTTGCCACAATTTCATTTTTCTTTACCTTAGAGTAGAACTCCATTGTATAAATGTATCACATTTTCATTACCTATTTATTAGTTGAGGGACATTTATGTTGTTTCCATTTTTAGCTATTGTGAAAAGGGCAACAATAAAGATGACTACACAAGTATCTCTGCAGTCTTATGACTCCATTGGATATATGTCAGGGGGTATAACCTTATCATATGCTCATATATTTTTAGTATTTTATGAGTTCTCCATACAGATTTCCACTTGTTTGCAACAGTTTTCAGTCCCAGCAGCAGTGAATGAGCTTTCCTCTTTCCCCACATGCATGCCAGGATTTGGTGTCATTTGTTCTCTTTAAGTTAGCCATTCTGACTGGAGTTAGATGAAATCTTATATCAAATTTGATTTTCATTTCCCTAATTACTAAGGAGGTTGAACACCTTTTAAAGGCATTCCATTGCCATCATTATGCCTGTATGGAACAGGACTACTCCATGGCTAGAAACAGCAGTTTATTTGGGAGAAAACTAAATAAGTTGAGATAGTGTTCAGCCTTGTCTGGTTCCTGATTTTAATGGGAATGCCTAATATGTTTCTGCATTTAGAATGATGATGATTGTGAGTTTGACATATATAGTCTTACTTGTGTGGAGGTATTTTCCCACCAGTCCACTTCTCTATAAGACTTTTATCATGAATTCATGTTTGATTTGTGTCAAAGGCCATTTCCACACTTATTGAGATGATAATGTAATTTTTGTCTTTATGTCCATTTAAATTATATATTATGTTTATTGACTTATATATGTTGAAACATCCCTGTATTTCTGGAATACAGCCTACTTGATCTGGGTGGATGATCTTTTTGTTGTGTGTGTTTATGTAATTTGTGGGTAGTTTTTGAGAACGTTTGGATCTGTGTTCATTAGGAAAACAGTTCTACATATAGTTTTCCTTCATTATACTGTATTTTCCCTGGTTTGTTTTTAGAATAATAGTGGTTTCATAGAAGGAGTGTGGTGGTTCTCACTCTGTTTTAATCTCTGAATTATTTAAGAAGTATTTGTTGTAGATCGTTTTTGAAGGTCAGGTAAAATTCTGTGTGAATCAATATGGAACAGGAATTTTTTAATTGTTTCAATTTTCCTTTTTTGTTATTGGTTTGTTTAAATGGTTGACCTCTTCTTGGTGTAACTTTGGAGGTTTCCATGAATTTAGAGATTTTTTTTTTTTGGATTTTCAAATTGACCAGTGTATAGATTTTTTAAATATTCCATTATAAAGTTCTGGACCATTAGGATGGTATCTGTTGTGATATGTCTTCTCTTGTGTCTGATTTTGTTGATTTGAATTTGCTTTCTTTCTTTTGGTTAATTGGGATAAGGTCTATCTTGTTTAAAAAAATCCAGCTCTTAGATTGGTTGATTATTGGTATTGCTTCTTTGTTTTGATTTCATTGATCCTTGATCTGAATTTTATTTCTTCTCATTTTCTGGGTTTGGGGTTGGCTTGTTCTTTTGTGAGACTGTGTTGTACCATTAAGATATTTATCTGTACTCTTTCTAAATTTTTTAAGATATGCATGCAGATCTATAAATTTCTTTCTTAGAAATGCTTTATAAGTGTCCCAGATATTTTGTTGTGTTTAGTTCTCATTTTCATTTATTCCCAGAAATACTTTTATTTCTTTCTTGATTTTTTGACCTAGTTATCATTTATGTGTGTGTTGTTTAATTACCATGAGCTTGTGTAGTTACTAGAGCTTCTTTTGTTGTTGATATTAAGCTTTATGGTATTGTGTTCTGGCAGAATGCACGACATTGTTTCTTTCTTTCTTTTTTTAAATTGAGGTTTGTTTGGTACCCCAGGATGCCATCTATTTTACAGAAACTTACGTGGAGTGAAGAGTAGAATGCTTATTCTTTAATGCTTGGTTGGAGTATTTTGTAGATGTCTGTTAAGTCAATTTGATGTATGATATCATTTAATTCAGATGTTTATATTTATTCTTTGTCTAGATGAATTCTCTATTGCAGAAAATGGAGTTTTGAAGTCACCTACTATTATTGAGAGTTGGTGTTAATTTGTGTTTTGAAGCTAGGTCACATTGATTTTATCAAATTGGGTGCACCAGTGATTGCTACACACAGGTTTATGCTTTTACAAATATTTATTTATTATTTTAATTTTATGAGTATATGTGTATTTTCTGCATGTAGGTAGGCACACCTGTTTCTTTGAGGTCAGAAGAGGGCATCCGATTCCCTGGAACTGGAGTTACAGATGGTTGTTAGTTGCTATGTGGGTTCTGTGTATTGAATCTGGATCCTCTGCAAGAACAGTCAGTAATTTTAACTGCTGAGCCATCTCTTTCTCCAGCCCCATGTTTATAATTTTAATGACTTCTTGGTCAATTGTTTTCTTGATCAGAATGAAGTGACTTTCTTTATTTCTTCTGATTAATTTTTATTTGAAGTCTCTTTTGTCAGATATTGGAATCATAATCTTTGGTTTTTATGAATATCATTTGCTTGGAATATTTTTTTTTCTTTTTCTGTTCTTTCACCATAGGATTAACCTATCCTTGAAGGTGAGATATTGTATAGACAACAAAAAGATGAATTGTGCTTCTTAATCCATTCAACTAGTATTTCAAGTTATTATTGAAAATGTGTGTTGTTTATTTTCATTTTAAATTCTGTTCATGTTCTAGATCCTAGTCTGTGTTTCCCAAATTATAACTTAATTTGTTTATTCCTGTAGCCTCTTGAACATGATCATTCCCTTCTTCAGTCCCTTTTATTACTTAACAAATTCTCTGTATGGCTGGCTTGGTGGTCATGAAGTCTTTCAGCCTATTTATACAATAGAAACTTTTAATTTTCCCTTCGATTATGATAGAGAGTTTTACTGGGTGAATTAATTTTTGTTGTCATTCTTGATCATTTAGATCTTGGAAAATGTTCTCCAGGCTTTTCTAGCTTTTATACATTGTATTGAAACATCAGCTCTTATTCTGATAGGTTTTCCTTTATAAGTAATCTGTTATATACATGCAATTTTCAGTGCTCTCTCTTTGTTCTGTTCACTTAGTGTTCTTACTGTGATATACCAACTGGTGTTTCTCTTCTGTTCTGTCTAGTTGGTGTTCTGTTTTCTTTTATCTATATGGGTATGCTTTTTACCTTAATTTAGGGAAAATTTCTTCTATAATCCTGATTAACATCTGGTTAGTGTATTTAACCTGAGATTTTTTTTTCTTCCCTCTCCCTATGATGCATAGATTTGACCTTCATGGTATCCCACATATGCTGCATATTTCATTCCCATATTTTGAATGTTTTTTCATGTTCTTTACTTGAGGAGTCTAATTTTTCAACTTTAGTCTCAAGAAATACCAGGAATGGATATTATTTACCTACAAATTTTGTAATATCATTTTTGAGCCAAATAATATTTTATTGTGTATATGCACCACACCTTTTTGTTATCCATTCATCAGTTTATGGACATCTAAGTTGTTTAAAATTTCAGGTTATTATGAAAAGGGTAACAATGAACATAAATGAGCAGGTATTTCTGTAACTGGTTATAGTCTTTTGGGTATGTATGTATGGGTCATACAGTAGAATAATTTCAAGCTTCTGGAAGAATCTCTTCATTGATTTCCATAGTAGCAACACCATTGTTCACTGCTGCCAGCAGTGGAAAAGTGTTTACCTTTCTCCACATCTTCTTCAGCATTTACCATTTGTTTTTTGGATCCTTGCCATTCTGAAAGGGATAAGATGATATCTCAAAGTAGTTTTAATGAGAATGTTATACCCTTAGATTAATACATCTCTCACCTTTCACCAAAGAAGTTTCCTTATACAACAGATGGTGATTAAAACAGAAATCCATAACAGGTCAACATGAAGAGAACAAGAGGCTGGAGAGTGCCTATCCCTAAATATGATACCTACATCAAACTTCTACCTCCAAAGCTCAGGGGTCATTTTGGCAGAGGGGGATGAAAGATTGTAAGATTCAGAGGTGATGGTTGACCTCAAGAGAACAGAGTTTTCCATAAGCCTGTCAGTTACTCACGTGAAATCATAATAATGGTTACAGCATGTACAAGTCCCATGTAAATTCAAACAAAAAAATTCCAGTGCAGACATAAGGAAGGGGATAAGAAGTCATAGTGCACCCAAAGAAATTGTTGCAACAGTTTGCTGATGGGGGGGGTTATGGAGAGTCTCTTTCATGTATGGAAATCTTGGAACATTAACCAGGGTCTAGTGAATAGAACCACATTGAAAATGAAGTACTTTTGGGGACATATATAGTTGAAGATCATGCAGGGCTGCGTGAATAGAGCGACAAAAAAATATGAGGAATTTTGGGTGCATAAATGGGAGTCTCTCTCTCTCTCTCTCTCTCTCTCTCTCTCTCTCTCTCTCTCTCCTCTCTCTCTCCTATTGCAGAGACACTTGTATATACATATTTTTTGATGTTCTTTTAACAACAGCTAAGATATAGAAGCACCCTAAGTGTCTCTTAACTGATGAATGAATAATGAAAATGTGGTTCATTTACACAATGGTGTTCTACTTAGTGGTAAAAAAAGATGAAATCATGAAATTTTCAGGTAAATGGATAGAGCTAGAAAGTGTTATACTAAGTGAAGTAACCCAGATTCAGAAAAACAAACGATGCATGTTATCCCTCATATGTGGATCCTAGCGCCAAATCCTTATAAGTGAGTAAGTATCCAGAATAACTACATGAACCAGAATAATGAAAAAGAACCAGAGAGGTAAAGGAAAAGCAAGAACCTGAGAAAGAACAGTAGGAAACAGGTGCTACTAAGGAGAAAATGGATAAAAATGGGTTATTGAAATGGGAGTGTGAGGGAGGGCTATACAAGTGACCTTAGGGATAAAGGGAAAGAAGGAACTCAAGAGAGGTGAGACCTAAGAGAATGTAATCAAGGGGGGAATGGGAAAAATAGGGACACTTTCAGTGGGCAAACCGTGGCAGAAGGGTTAGACAGTGAGAGAGTGAGATTGAGAGCGATAACGAGAGAGAGAAGATAAATAATGCCTAGCCAGCTTTAAAAAACCAGAGGGAACCATATTAATCCAACAACCTAATGGCAAATTACACATACACTATCTCTACATGAATCCATGTTTATAGCTAAAGGCATATATATCTAAATTTATATGTATGTATTTTTCACATAGAAATGCTTCTCTTCTTCATTAAGGAATTTCACAGTTTATTCATCTGTAGAAAAACAAACTACAAATTGTTATTCTAGAAATTGTTAAAAAATGAAAGCTGTAAGAAAAATTGACGCATGAGAGAAAGAGACATAAGATTGTTGCTTGACACATCTGAGTTCTGATCAGGTTTATAATTTAAGCAATCTGAGCCTCAAAATTAAGATCTGAAATACCTATCCCAAATCATTGTGATGCTATCTATCATCAGCACTTTCCCAAGGAAAGAATACTTAATCACTTTCAAACTTATAATAATGTTATATGTCTATTTAGTCTCTTCAGGAGACTTGCAATGTAATTAGCTACCTGGAAATAGCCTCACGAGATGAAACTAGACTTAAACATTATCTAGAGATGCTGTCTGTGAAAGTAAGTATTTTTCTGGACTTTTTAGTTTCTTTTCTTCAATGTCTATATATTATATTTTCACCTCAGTGGCACATATTAAATTCCCTGCTTAACTTCTAATGAATGTGTAGCACATTCTGAGAAAAAAAAGAATAAAAAGTAAATAAAAAAAAATCTTTCTAGGGCTGAAGAGAGGGTTTGGTGGTTAAGAACACTGGCTGTTCTTTCAGAGAACCTGGATTTGATTCCCAGCGTCCACATGGTGACTAACAACCACCTGTAACTCCAGTTCCAGGGATCGTCATGACACCCTCTTCTGTCCTCTGCAGGCTATTGCATGTACGTGGTAGACTTAAATACATGGCAATGCACTCATATACATAAAATAAAAAGTATAATAAAATAAAATTAAAAAAAATAAATTTCTAGTTGTTCCCTAATAGTCATCATTATTATTGGAATATTTTGGTCTCATTAAGTATGAACCTAATAGGAAACTGGTACACAAATCTCTTCCTAAGCCCTGTTTAGTTGATATTTCTAAACGGCAGGCTCTAAACCTTTGAAATAACTATTTTCTTTTCTTTAATAACCATACTTGAGTTGATTGTTCCTCAACTGATAGATATTGTTTATCCTAGAAACCTTTTAAAATTTCTCTAGTCTTTAAGCAATTTCTACTGTAAAAATGAAAAGTGTAGGAAAGTAAGGGGTTGTTTTCTTTGGAAAATGCCAGTTTCTGATAATAGTACTAAGTTAAAATGACAAAATTTTATTTTGTTTTCTTTATTGTCAATCTTAATTTATACACACACACACAAACACATGCCAAGGGATGTGTGCCTGTGTATGTGTTTGAATGCAAAATGTGCTAGGTTCTTCCTTTTTAAACTGATTATTTCCTTTTTCTTTTCTAATCTTGAAATACATGCCAAAACTTTTCAAGTTAGTTATACTTGTCTTTATACTACATTACACAGTGAAAAACAACAAAAAATCTTTCAATCGGAAACACAAAAAAATATTTTATTTAAGGCATTTTCTACGCTTAGATAATCTTAACTTCTATGAAGTAAATTCACTGATCTACTCATGAGATGAATTTCAAAATGGAAAATCAATCACTTTCAGATTTAAAGATGATAAAAATGATTGGCTTCATTTTAATGAATTAGTGAGTTGTCAAATACCATAGAAATATCTATAGCAAAGAGAATAAATTAATTAAGAACTAAATCTTGAATTACCAGTCTTGGACTTTGATCCTCAGTGACGAAGTTGTCAAACTTTAACCCTCTTAAGAAGTGTCCTGATTCTACGATGTAACTCAGTTTTCTCAACTACTCCTTAGTTTCCATCTCTGGCGTGAAGCATGCACGCCTGAAATGTTTACTCCTGAGTGTTAGCACATAAATTTGATGAGAAGCACTGCCCTTAGATAAGTGGAAAATATTCAGGTCATCTCTGAACTAAAATATAAAATACTCAGTGTGTACGTACATGTACATTGGTACAAGAAAAAAAAGCCTCAAATGGCTTGATTTATTATTTTCTCTATTATGAATTTAAAGTCTAATAATATAGCATTAATTTATAATCCAGATGTATCTCATCATTACGTCTTTAAAATCTGTACCACTATAACTTGTGTTTATGTTCTGTCAGTGCCATTCTTATTGCAGTTGATGCAGTTGAACTCTGTGATGGTTTGAATGAGTATGTCCCCCCGTAGGTTCCAAGATTTGGTCATTTTGTCTCCATTTGGTAGCATTGTTTTGGGAGGTTTTAGAAGATGTGCCCTTGTTGGAGGACACACACCACTGACTTTGAGAAATCTTAAGTCTTGCCAGATTTCTGTCTCTCTTTGCTTCCTGTTCCTGCCTGAAGATATGATAGCCCATCTTTCTGCTTTAGCCACTGTCACCTGAGTTCTCTTAGCGTCCTTTGCTCTTGGTGCTATTAGTCAAACCATTATGAGACCACTATTAGACATACTTTTTTTCTGAATTTTTCATAGTTTATATCCTGGGTATGAGAAATAGAGTAACTTACAAGGGTGAACACCCAGATCCCCACACCCAACAGACAGTGCCCATTCTTCTCTGTGGTGGCTCAGCGCCCCCACTTCGAGATGCTTCTGTGCCCCGCCCACAGTCTCTATTAACTTTTGCACACACTTCCTGGGCCCACAGTCTAGGCTCAGGTCGGTAAATGCACCCTCTCACATCTACGTGGGTGAGACACCAGGACCATTTATTTTTCCATGCTGCTTCTGTCCAATGCTCCTCCCTCCCCGGCTAACTCTCCACAGCCAATTCTCTGCAGCAGGCGCTGCCCCTCAGAGGAAAAAGTATCCATCTGGACACAGCCACCTCTGCAGCTATGCCTCTTCTGCTATTATGGACTTTAATCCCCTGAACTGTAAGCCAAATAAACTCTTCCTCCCTTAAAAAAAATTAGTGATTTATTATTTTTATTTTGTGTGTATGAGTGTATTGCCTGCATGCAGGTAAGTGCATCCATCTCATGCAATTCTCATGGTGTGAGAAAAGGGCTTTGGATTTCCATGGAGTTATGGACAGTTGTTAGCCACCTTGTGGGTGCTAGGAATCAAAACTTGGTCCTCTTCAAGAGCAGATAGTTCTCTTAACTGCTGAACCATTTCACAAGTCCCCAAACTCTTCCTTTTATAAGTTGCTTGATCATAAGTTGCTGTATCATAGCAGCAAAAAAGTAGCTAAAGCAAACACATTCCTCTCAAGTATGTATAGCATACACTCAGCTATACATGTCTCAATACATTTGAAAGTCTTAGAGATAAACTGTATCCATTTTGCTGTATAGAGATTTTTAGTTTCATGTGGTCATTTTCACAATATTGATTCTACAAACCCATAAGCATGGTAGGTCTTTCCGTCTCCTAGTGTCTTCCTCCATCTCTTTCTTTGGCGTTTTGAAATTTTCATCGTAGAGATCTTTAATGTCTTTGGTTAGGTTTATTTCTATATATTTTATGTTTTAAGGCTATTGAAAATGGTAGTGTTTCCTTGAGTTCCTTTTCTGATTGCTTGTTATTGGCATGTAGAAAGACTACTGATTTTTGTAAGTTGATTTTCTATCCTGACACTTTACTGAAAGCATTAATCAATTGTTTCCTAGTAGAATTTTTCTTCTCCTTCCTTTATGCCTATAATATGTAGATTTAGTCATTTCATGTTGTCCCATGTTTCCTGAGTATTCCATTCCTGTGTTGTTTTGAATTTTGCATAGTCTTTGCTTAAGAAGTCCAGATATTCAAGTTTATCCTCAAGTCTTCATACTCTGTTTTCCATTTTATTCATTCTGCTTGTGAGACTTTCTCTTGTTGTTTCTATTTGGTTTATTGAGTCTTTCAGTCCTATATGCATTTCTATTTTGGTTCTCTTCACTATTTCTCTTTAGTGAATTAGCTTTCCAAGTTATGAATTGTTTTTGATATTTCATTTCATTAAGCTGCATATTTGTATATTCTTGAGCTTCTGTCAAAATTTTTTGATATTTCATTAAGCTGCATATTTGTATATTCTTGAGCTTCTGTCAAAGTTTATGGCTTTCCTCTCTGAGTTTTTTGAGCTGTTTGTGTTTTCTTGTAATTCTTTCATCATGTTTATGATTGCTCTTTTAAATTCTGTGTCCTGGGTTTCTACAGGGTGGTTCTCAATGTTGTGCATTTCTGCAGGACTCCTGTGTTTTGTTGGGGACATGTTTTCCTGGTTTTTCATATTGTTTGTGGTTTTGCTTTGCTGTCTGTGTATATGGATGTTCTATGTTGGTTATGTGTTCAACAGGAACTTCTATTTTGCTTTGTTTAATTTTTGTTCTGTTAGTATTGTTTATGTAGCTTAGTTAATTTTGTTTAGGTATGGAAGACAAATTGGTGGATATTTCATGTTCTTACTGGGTAGTAGTCTGGTCAGAGTCCTGTCTGAGGAGGTCTGTCTGCATGACCTAGAGGCTGAGAATTTGGGATGAGCTGACTAACTAGAAGAGGACTTAGGGATCTAAGGTAGGGTGACTAGTTAATCTGGTTTGGGAAGCTATTCTTGAGACTTGAGGTGAAGGTATTTTAAAAGATACAGAAGAGTCAGCAAGTCGTGGTGGCACACACCTTTAATCTCAGCACTTGGGAGACAGAGGCAGGCGATCTCTGTGAGTTCAAGGCCAGCCTGGTATACATAGTGAGTTCCAGGACAGCTGGAGTTACAGGGAGACCCTGTCTCAAAAAGACCAAAAAAAAAAAAAAAATAGAACAAGCAAGGTGGTTCAGCAAATAGAATCACCTGCCACCAAGCCTGAAAGCATGAGTTTAATGCCTAGGATCCAAATGAAGGAAGGAGAGAACTACCTCGTGCAAATAGTCCTCTGGCCTATATGGAGGATCAGAAGTTCAGGGTCATTCTTGGCCACATATTGAGTTTCAAGCCAGCACACACACACACACACACACACCAAAAATGAATGAATGAATGAATGAAAGAAAAAAGCAAATTAAAGATTTTTTTAATGAATTTTTTTCTTTTTGTTTTTTAGAAGAAGCATTTCATTGCAACATCACTGACATATTCAATAACAATTTTCTGAGCTAAGGTGCATCTTTTTCAAAATTGGCTGTAAATTTTTAGGTTTACAGTTGAATTACTACAGTTATACAATATTATACTCAGTATAAACCCTATGAGATGTAAAATTAAATGAGGATTTAACATTTAAAAAAGATATCAATTTCATTATTAAAATACACAGTTTCATAAAAAAT
>NW_008343216.1:1519761-1520985 GCF_000622305.1 Nannospalax galili | reverse complement strand
CAAATATAATGCATTTTAAAAACTTTGATTTTTTTTCTGTGTGTATATATCACACAGAACATCCCAAACCATCTTATTCGACTATACACCCACTTCCCAGATGGCACCCTCCCATAGCCTCCTTCCCCCAACTAGAGCCCTTATACTCTGATATCCCTGCTACTGTCTGCTGTGTTTTTGGCACCCCAGCCAGTCCTCACTACTTGCCCTTCTGGTGAATCTAGTCAGCCTGTATAAAGGCTTTTGTTTTAGGAGGGTCAGCTGTTACTCTTCTAGCAGCAATAAAATGTCAATACTCCTTTAGATAAGATTAAGGTCTCCTCTTCATTTTCCCAGTTCTATGCTGGGTTACTGTTTTGGAGTCCCTTTGGTCAACCTGGCCAACAACTCAAAAGAAGATATCTTCTATCTGGCATTGTTGCTTGATATGTAGCCTTTATCTATGCATATAGACTTGTAAGAAATTATATTGACCCCTTTAATCTTTGGCTATACTTTCCTTTTGGATGTTTAAGGCCACACAGTTGGCCCAGATAAACCAATTTATTTTTACTTTTAAGCTCATTTGACGATCTGTTCCTCAGGGGTCACATGGGCTTGGGAAGAGCCCTGTCTCATTTTTTTTTTTTTTCCTAGTTCCACCTATATGAAGATAAGTCAAAGGTCCTGCTTCACTTGGAAGCATGCTGCAAGTGATTCCTCTGTGTTGATCCTCCTCTTTGTAGTCTGGACACTGGTTCATGTCCATCTGGTGGGGTCTCCTCAACCTCCTTGAACAAGAGGACAGGTGACCCATCACAATTACAGGACATTTTGAGAGATGCTCATAGTCCCCTGGAACTAGTCGACCTAGGAGGGCAAGGAGCAAAAACTGTTCTTTATGTCCCTCTGACCAAATTAGTATAGGCCTCAAAGTATGTCTTTTAAACATCCAAGAAGGTTAGTTCCACCAGTCTGGTACTTTTAATACTGTGTGTCATCTAGATTAATCTTGGGCAAAGACCAATTGTTCTCAGATAAACCTTACTTAGGCATATATTTCTTGATCTGCTATGTATAATTTGTCAGTAGGTTGTAGGAGTAATGTGATTCTCTCTGGTTTTCAAAACTAGCTAGGCATTATTTATCTCTCGCATTGTCTCACCTCTCCACCAAAGTTTCCCACTTAAGGTGCCCCATTTTCCCTCTTTCTCCCTTAATAATATCCTTCTCCTATGGTCCTAC
>NW_008343216.1:1508277-1518933 GCF_000622305.1 Nannospalax galili | reverse complement strand
CACCAAGTGGATCAAAGACATCAATGTAAAACCTGATACTCTGAAACTGTCAGAAGACAACATAGGCAATCCAAGATATAGGTTGAAGCAAGAACTTTCTAAATTGGACACCAGCTGCTCAGGCACTAAGATCAACAATCAATAAGTGGGACCTCATTAAATTGCAAAGTTTCTGTATAGCAAAAGGAACAACAAAGGAAGGGAAGAGGAAACCCACTGAGTGGGAGAAAATCTTCACCAGCTACACATCTGACAGAGGATTAATATCCAGAATATACAAAGAACTCAAAAAAGAAAGAAAGGAGAAAATAAATGACCCAATACAAAGATGGGCAAGGGGTTGGGGATTTAGCTCAGTGGTAGAGCACTTGCAAGGCCCTGGGTTCGGTCCCCAGCTCTGAAAAAAAAAGAGAAAATAACAAAAAGATGGCAATAGAACTAAACAGAGAGTTCTCAAGTGAAGAAATAAGAATGGCTAAGAGCACCTTAAAAGTGCTCAACATCCTTAGTAATTAGAGAAAAGCAAATCAAAACCACTTCATGACTTCATCTTACCCCTGTCAGATTGGCCAAGATCAAGAGAACGAAAGACTCCAAATGCTGGAGAGGATGTGGAGAAAGAGGAACACACATTCACTGCTGGTGGGAATGCAAACTTGTGCAACCACTGTGGAAAGCAGTGTGGAGAACCCTCAAAAAACTAAAAATGAGTCTACCACACAATCCAGTGATACCTCTCTTTGGCATATACCCAAAGGAGTCAGCTGTAGAGATACCTGTACATCCATGTTTGTTGCTGCTCTCTTTACAATAGCTAAGAAATGGAAATTATGTAAATGTCCCTCAACTGACGAATGGTTAATGTAAACATGGTACATCTACTCAATTGAGTTCTACTCAGCAGTAAGAAAAGATGGAATTATGAAATATGCAGGCAAATACATGGAGCTAGAGAGTGTTCTACTAAGTGAAGTAACACAATTACAGGAAAGCAAGTGATTTATGCTTTCCCTCATTTATGGATTGTAGCACCAATCCCTTATATGTGAGTATATACATTCTGAAGTAACACCAGGAGCCAGGCAGAGGCAAAGGATACATGGAGGTAAAGGAAAAGAAACAACCTGAAAGGGGAATAATAAGGAACAGAGATTACCCGAGGGAGGTGGAAAAATTGTGAGTAATTAGCAGGGAGGAGAGGAGGGAGGGACATTCAATGAACCATAGTGTGGGAGCAGGGGAAGTCATGAGAGAAAAGATGGGGGGATGGTGAGGATAATAGGGGAACTGTGACTAGATATGCTGGGAGGAGGGAGGCTGGATGGGAAGAAGAAGAGTAAAGATTAGTGAATCTCAGGGGGCGAGGAAACCCAGAAGGAAAAGTGATGCCCTAGACACACTGTGCGAAATGCACGTAGAATGTCTGAACATTAATGTGTATGTATACCTAGGAGTTGCTTGGAAAGGAGCGCAGTGCAAGATAGAAGAGAACTGTTTTAGAGTGAAACATGCTGTAAAGCACTCACCAAAGCTTCTTATTGCAATAGTTGGAGGCAACTGCAGAGTTGCACATCTGGTCTGGCACAGAGAACATATACCTGGGAGATGCCCAGTACTAGGTGACACATCTGTAGCCAAATCTCTACAACCAAGGATCATGGAACACAGTGGAATAAGGGGTAGAAAGAGGGATAATGCATCCCTTAACTCTTGCTAGTGAGGCTTCTGTGTACATCAGAGAGATACACAGAGAAGGCCTCAACTGGCCAAGTTTTGGAGAATAAGAGAATTTAGAGTGTAGGATGGGACTCCTATATGAAATATCACCCACACACAGATCAGGGATCATCGCAGAAGAGGAGGCTGAAAGATTGTAAGATCCAGGGCTTGTTCATGAATGTAAGGAGGTGGAGGATTCCAGGCCACTGGAGGCTTGTTCATGTGCACCTGTGGCAGGGATAGCATTGAATGCGGGACCCATGTCAGCTCAATTAAGCAAGGGCCCGAAGGGGAGGTAAGGAATAGGTGGCAGGTCAGCACTAGATTGAGAACCATTTGAAGCTGTTTGCTGCTGGGTGAGGGAAGAGTATGATTTACGTATGACTACTGGATAGCTGACTAGACCCAAGTGGACACATTTACACTGAAGGACATTTGGGTACAAACACCTGAATGAATAGGACTCAGCATGTAAGGCAGAGTGCATAGAGTTCAATGGAAGGAGGAGAGGAGGCATGGGTGGGGGATGGTACTGAAGGACATTTGGGTACAAACACCTGAATGAATAGGACTCAGCACGTAAGGCAGAGTGCATAGGGTTCAATGGAAGGAGGAGAGGAGGCATGGGTGGGGGATGGGGTCTGGATGTAAGTGGGAAATGCTGTATTAAATTTTAAAGGCTCACTATAATAATACCTTGTATCAGTATCTTACAGTTTTCAATGTACAGACCTCCCTATTCTGGTTCAAGTTATTGCTGTATTATACTTTTTTGATAGTGTGGTAAGTGGGTTTACTTCCTTAATTTACTTTTTTGAATAGTATGTTCGTGCATTTTTGTATGTTGACTTTAAATGATGTTTACTGTATTTTATTAGTTCCACCAGTTCTTTAATGGTTTGAGTTTTCTATATATAAGATTATGTCATTTGAAGACATGACTTCAAAACCATACCAACACAAAGATCAAGATTAATTGACTTCATTGATAAATTCTACTATGCATGTAAATAATCAATACCAATCCCTCTCAAGGTCTTCTAAGAAATCAAAGAGCTGGGAATGCTTTGAAACAAATACCATGAGTCCACATTGCCCCTACATCAAAGATAGTTAAGGAAACCACAAGGAAAGGAAAGTACAGCACAATATCCCCATGAACATACTTGCAAAAATCTTAGCGAAATAGTACAAACTATATTTAATAGCTTATTGAAAGAATCATATATTGACCAAATTATATTTTTATGGTTTGTGAGAATGCACCACATATATAAACTAATACTTGTGACACATCACAGGGAAAGAATGATTAGTAAAATTCATGATCATTTCAATAGGAGCAGAAATTCCATCCAAGAAAATTTAACACTCCCTTTATGGTAAAAATAAATAAATAAATAAAATAACCTTGAAGAAGAGGCAGACAGAGCTCTGTGAAATCCAGGTCAGCTTGGACCACATAGCGAGTTCCAGGATGGCTGGGGCTACAGTGAGATTCTGTCTCAAAAAGACAAAAAATTAAATAAAAAAATAAATATCCTATCAAGATAGAATCTAATTTGCTTTACTAAAAAGTATGTAGCTAGCATTATGATAAAGGGCTCGAAACATCTCCCCAAGTTCCAGTGCATAACAACAAAGCCAGGCTCACAGCTCATATTCAGAATAATACTGAAAACCAGAGTATTCAGACTAGAAAAATCAATGAAATGCATCCATACAACAACAAAAAAAATGAAAAGAAAAAAATCAAAAGCATGATTTTTGGAATGAGAAGGTTTTAAAAGTATACAGATTGATTCTTTTCTGAATTGAGGCTTCTTGTTTGGGTATCTAGATAGGATGATGTTTGTGCTATTTACTTGCTATGAAAACTGAGCAAAATAACACGGTAGGAGCCATCAGCTTATATCAGTAAAAAAAAACAAAAGTATGAGAGTATATTTATCATATAATAAAACAGCTAAAATTCAGGAATGAAATATTTTTCAAAGCACAAAACTATATTTATTGGAACAGATAGCTCATTGTTAAGTGTTTGATACACAGTCATGAGGACCTAAGTTCAGATGCCCAGCATTCAAACTAAAAGTTTTTTGGCATAGAGGCATGTGCTTGTATTTCAGTGCTGGAGTTAGAGATTGATGGAACCTTGAGGCTTCCTGCCAGCTAGTCTAGTTGAAAGAGCAAGCTCCAGGTTCGTTAAGAGACCTTGTCTCACAAATAAGGTTGCCAGCAATAGAGAAACATACTAACATCAAAGTCTGGCCTCTTCACATATACATATGGGCAAGCATACCAGGACACACACATGCACTCACACTTGGACACACATATACACCTACACACACAAACACATTTATCAACTTATTAATACTGTTGGTAAGAATTTTATCTCTAAATGGGTCATATGATTTCATAGGGTTTCCAGTAAATTCAATTTTTGTGCTATTTGTTGTTGAAAATAAAATTTGTTCAAATATTGCCTTTAGCTATTCAACTGAAATGATTTTTCCCCAAGTGATCAGCAAGGGTATTCTGTTCATTTAAGGTCAGTCCTGAAAGGTGATTGCCATCATTTCACAATATTTTTTTTTTATATTTGAAGTAATTTTCCATAAAAGTTTTCATCTGTAGGATTGAAGCTCTTATAATGCAGTAAGAAAATTAGGATACAGTCTTTTGGTCATGCATCTGCCTATGTTTTCTCTTTTTATGAAAGTGTCAGTGAAGAGATTTTCTTGCCCAACATATGAATTACATTTCTGAATGAATTAGAAAATAGAATCACTGAGAACTTGAGATTTAAAACTAATAACATTGGTCAGAACACACTATTCTTCACTATGCTGCTGGGGATTAGGATGTGTCAAAGGCATTACACCATCTTTAAAATACTATTTTAGACATTAGTGTCAAGTATCCGGTAGCCCTGTCATTTGGAATAGGCTGATTGAAACACATAAAAATCTGTGTTAAAAAGCTAAAGATCTAGAACTCAAAGGAGCTCAAGACATTTTTTCAGATAAAATATTTTAAAGTAAACCATATTTTTCAAATATATAAAAATTATAAAAAGTAAAAGCTATGCCTTCTTACAAATATTGCACAATCTTAGTATCCTCTTTAAAAACTAGCTAGGAGTAGCCTTAATTAGATAACCTTTCAGAATTCGGAAAATAAAATTCTAAGTCACCTAGATATTATTTTGCAAAATTTTGTTTTTTTTTTTACTTAACATATTCCATTGCTTTGTTTGTCAAGATCTGAATTTTTTGGCTAAGAATTATTTCTTTAACAAATCCCTTCTTGCATATAGGTTGCTTTCAATATCCTGCTGCTGCAACTCAGAATACGAAAATTTTATCACACATACATGCTCTCATATTTATACAGGTATTGTAAATAGGAAGACTTTTTGACTATGGAATTCCCAGTGAAAGGATATGCAAAGTTTACACAGAAGTTGCAAACCACCCTTCCCCCCAACAAGAACTTTGACTAAGCTCCATAAGAACACATAGAATGTATTTTTCCTGATATGATTGTCTTATTATTTCCATCCTTTGGGAGCATGAAGGGATTGAAAATGCACATCAGCAATTCCAAGCCAAAAGATACAACATGGTTAGATAGAGGGATTAGGACCTAGAAGAATCTCTTAGAAGAAAAATCAGTTGGATTGAAGTCAAACTTCTCTTGTTATGGAGCACAAGAAATACTTTTAATAAAAAGAGATTGTCAGTGGAAAATTTTGAGTAATAACTATAACTAAATTTCCAAGACATGTAAAATGTCACTTTTTCTTTTCTGTGGCCCCTCCATAGCATACAAAATATTGAAATGAATTTATGAATATAGGAAATCCCTACACAGAAGTCTTTTTCTGGTTACAATTTTACATCACCTGAATGCAAGCTCTACTTTGATTTTTATCTTTTGGAGACAGTAAAAGGAGACATGGTGTGTTCTTACTTCAGATGATTATCTTGGCAACATTCTTACACTACAGAAAATTAAATGTGCTTATGTACATGTGCACATGAGTGAGTAGGCTTGTCTCTTTGTGTGTTTTTGCATGTGTATGTATTTGAGTATGTGAATGTACATGCATGAAGAAGTTTTAGAATTCCATTATTAGAATTCTTCACAGCACGTGGCTGGAAAAACTCATGAATGAAAAGTTCACAGGTTTATTAGTACATAAAATCAAAATCCAGTGTCCCCTGATGTCCCTCAGTGTGCACTCACCCACTGGGGTCTAGTCAGCCTATCTAGAGTCATTATCCTAACGAATATCATCTCTTCCTCACCCAGCAGTAAGCTTCCAATATTTCTTTGCCTAAGTTTGGGTAAGTTTGGTTAAGTTTGGCTGCTCATTTCCCCAGTTCTATGGTGGGTGTTTATCTGCTTCTGTTTGCATTGGTCTTGTGCATGCTTACACCATTGCTGTAAGTTCCTATGAACAGAGTCCCAGGAGCCTATAGGATTCTATTTCCGTATGGTCATGCACCTCCTCCTCTGGCTTTTACAGTCTTTCAGCCTGCTCTTTTGCAATGGTCCTTGAGCCCTGGGTTCATCGCTCTCTTTTGTGGTAGGTCTTAATCTAAATAACCAAATGAAGAAATCTGGGAAGGGGGTATAGGAGCGTGCCTATAGGGAAGGGGGATATAAAGAGGACTATGATAAGGTGTATGGAATACACAAAAAATCAATTAAAATATATTAAAAAATAAAATCAATGTTGAATCAAGTCTAGTGGGTTACAAAATGTATTACTAACTTTACTAAAAATAAGGCTCACCAATTTATTACTCCTAAAAAGGAAGCATAGTTCTAAAATATTATCCAGTAGATAATTAATTTTCCTATACATATTCCAAAAACTTGAATTGATAGCTAGCCCTTAAGGCTGCAAGCAATATAAAATCTTCCTAAAACAGGGTGGAGGTGAACCTAAGTAGCTCCTTTTTCATAAGTCATTCTCTACATCTCTTACATCCTGAAAAAGGCTTATCATTTTATTAATAGCCTAATGCCTGAGAGTGATGTACAAGATTATTTTGGAAATTTCCCTTTTCTAGCTGCCTGATGAGCTGTTAAGATCGTTTTTCTGCAATTGATGTTATATTCAGTACTTGAAGAAGTCATTGAGATGTTAGTTTCTAGTTATATATGACATTGATAGTGCTTCATTTTCTCTCTACTTTATTGGGTACATTAAATGTCTGTGCTAGTTCTACTTCAGTTACTGAGAAATGATCAAGTTTCTCAATATATTTTATGGTTTTCAAAATCCTACAAATGATAATCCTTGCTTATTCTTTGATATAGCTGATACAGTTAAGTGGTGAAGCTGTAACAAGATATTTATAAAAATTGTCCTTTAAAACTGTCATTTTTCTTTCATTGGTGTCATATAATAGAAATAAAATGTAAAATTAGAGGTTCAAAGTTTTAGAGTCTAAGAACTAGGAATCATCTTACTGAAATGACTATTAGTAATGTCCAGTATTGTAGACTATAAATAGTCAGGAAAGATATCATAGATAACTTTAAGGCCTGATCCATTAAAAGTTGATATCTACGTACGAGGGGTCACCAAATTGAGAAAAGATGACATCAGAACAGAGACATTAACTTTTATAAATAGCCTGTGGTGAATATTCTTCAAAGCATTGCCCTTTCATGATGAGAGGAAATGGTTCTTATTTAAATTATATACTGCTTCTAGGAAATTAGCCTTCAGGACTAAGTAACTTTTTAAAATTATTTATGATCATTAAAATCATTTTTCCTGTATGTCTAAAGATAATGTTAAATTTTTCTTTAAATAGTGTAAATTTTGTAACATCATGTATGCAGCTAATATACTTTTCACTTGGAATTTTAGTAGTTCTGAAATTTCAAAGCATATTATGATAGTAAAAAGAAAACACACTGTGGTAAATAAAATCAACTATATAGTTTTGGCTGGGCCAACAAAGTTTGCATTTTTAAGTTAAGAAATCTGCCAGGCATTTGATCAGTATCTATTGAAATAAAAGTAATAGTATTCACATGCATAGGAAGGCATGTTCCATACTCTTATATAACCACAGAATGGTTAAAGATCTTTATAGAACGTAAGTGTAAGATGGTTTGCAATGCATGAATACAAGGTCTTTGTAATAACAAGTTTCATGGTTTCACTTAAGCAAGGTATTGCCCAAAAAGGAAAGTTATTGGAACTTCATATTTGCCTGGAGCTAATGACTGATATAAAATCCATTCACGCAATATTGGCTCTAAGAATAAAATGATAATTATCCTGACCTACATTGTCTTCAAACTATGACCTATGTTTTTCAAAAGATGTTCTGAAAAAAAACCATTTACAGTAAATGTTATCTGCTAGCAGAACTCATATCATCCTTCGGGCCTAAAAAGTTATTTACTGTGTCCATTTCCAAGGTCCTCAGACACCCCAGATGGATCTACCAATTACTAGGCTCTACCTAGTAATCATATTCTTAAAGGATAAAACCCAAAAAGTTATAATTTTCTTAAATGACAGAAGCTTATTGTAGTCAAGTTAGGCATTACTGATGCTAGAACTGAAATTCTCCATTATCCTCTACATATCTGCTGATTAAATGAATTTCTTTTTAAAATGGATTCAATGATGAATTTCATCAAGTCATATGTGATAAAGATTTTTTATTTTACTTTAATAAGTTTTTATAAAACAATTGTGTTACTCTTATAATTGTTTGAGTGTCCTAATATATTTGATACAAATTTGATTAATCAGGAAGCAATCAAATATACTATGTGCTATTTTAACTTTGTGCTTTTGTAGCTTAATTTCAATATTGTAATGATCTTGCTTAGCTTTCTTAAATTTAATAGATGTGTGAGCTACGTACGAATACGTATGATATAGATTCATGCATTCGTAGCATTTACTCCTTGCTCACTCCTATGTTTTCTTGCATTGGTTGTTGCTCATTGTTTTCCTTTACTTTCTTTCCTTTTCTATTTCTCTTTCTATTTCTTTTTCTTTCTCACATTCAAATGCTTCACTTTGTGTCATAGCTTTCCTTTTGTATTTCACTAATATTTATTCACAATTATTTTACACAATTTCTACAAATAAGGCTCTTCCTAGGTATGAGAAACAGAGAGAAGTGAGTTTCCACAGTATCTGCCCAAATCAGGAGACATTTAAAATGGTCCTAATGGCTTTGTCTGAAATTTTTTCCCTTTTTTTCAATGCATATTTTTATTACATTTTTGCACATTTCCTACAATAGATCTTAATCACATTCAGACCTCTCCTCTATATGGGCACCCCATAACCCACTCACAAAATTTCATGCATTTTTGTCATATATATTAAGCCACATCCAGTCATTTGTGTACTCAGCTACACAAACTTGTGAGTTCATCCACTGGAACCCTCTGTGTGAGTTCATCCACTGGAACTCAGTCAGCCTTTGAAGATCACTCCCTTAAAGAAGACTGACTCTCCCTCATTCAGCATTTATCAGTTACCCAATAGTTTTTCAGCTAAGGCTGAGGCTTTGTGCCCATTTCTCTAGCTCTATGCTGGTTTTGGTTTGATTGATGTTGCATGGGTCTTGTGCATGCTGACTTCATTGTTGTAAGTTCATATGAGCAAGTTCCCAGAAGCCTGGAAAACTCTTTTCTTTATGGTCATGTATCACCACTGGCTCTTATAATGGTCCCTGATACCTGAGGGGTTGAGGTTTAATATGAGTCCTGTCTGGGGACACACAATCTGCAGTCTAGTCTCCACAATTTGGCCAGTACTGGCCTTCTGTGTTCATCACCCTCTGTTGCATGAGGGCATTTCAATAGAGTTGAGGGATAAATTCGTATTCTCTCTACTCTCTGTTCTACAGTGTTCTGAAAGCCTTAGGTGTTGAAATCCCATTGTAGGTGGGTTACCTAGGGCTGGGCGTCTCACAGGCACTTACTCTTTCTGTGTGACTAGTTTTAGAATTTTTAATAGTCCCCATCTTTCACAAAAAGATGTTTCTTTGATGAGTGGTGACTGATACTTGTCTGTAAATATAAGGATACATATTCAGCATGCAGAAAGAAATTACGTTTGTCTAGGAATGTGACAGAGATAGGGTTTTCTTTAGACTCTATGACTTCTTTGGCAATATTTACAGTGCCACATATGAGTTCCCTCTTACTGAGCAGGATTTAAGCCTAATTAGGTAACTGTTGATTCCCCTGCAAGATAAAAGTGCCATGCCACTACTGCACTGCTATAGTTCGCTGTGTCTTCCATTGTTGTGGTTATTAGGCTTTAAAGATGGGACCAGGCTCCTGCCCTCAGGCCTCTCTTGGGATAAGTCTATCGCACAGGCCCCGCACCTTGACTCCCCCAGCCGTGTTCACCCTTCCATCTCCCCCGCTGTTCTCTACTCCTAGTTTGGGCCCTGTGCCATTCCTAGCCTTGGGGCCCCAGATACCTGGGGAGCCAGTGCTGTTTCCTGATCTTTTTCACCTGGACTGGCTTGGTGCCTTCCTTGGGCCCCAGGAGCACTGCTTCTGGACCTGGCCCTGCCCTCACCTCTCTCTGCTTCCATGGATCTGCACCACCAGCTAACTCTCCTGGCCTGCTCTCCTATCCTCAGACCTCTTGGGGTGGGTCTATTGCGCAGCCCTCCACACCTTGACGCCCCCAGCCACATTCACCCTTCCATCTCCCCAGCTCTTCTCTGCTCCTAGTTTGGGCCCTGAGCCATTCCTAGTCTTGGGTCCCCAGACACCTCGGGAACCAATACTGCTTCCTGATCTTTTTCACCCAGACCAACTAAGTGCCTTCCTTAGGCCCCAGGAGCACTGCTGCTGGACCTGGCCCCGCCCTCACCTCCCTCTACTTCCCTGGTCCTGCAACACCCGCAGCCTCTTTCT
>NW_008343216.1:1504131-1504392 GCF_000622305.1 Nannospalax galili | reverse complement strand
GGGGCACCTTAAGTGGGAAAACCATGATAGAGGGGGGAGACGATACAAGAGAGAAACAATGCCTAGCTAGTCATGAATACCAGAGGGAACCATATTATTCCTACAATCTACTGACAAATTATACATATCAGACCAAGAAATATATCTCTAGATAAGGTTTATTTCAGACCAACTGGTCATTTCCCAAAATTTATCTTCAGGACACACAGTAATTAAAAATACCAGAATGGTGGAACTAACCTTCTTGGATGTTTAACAGAC
>NW_008343216.1:1487092-1502975 GCF_000622305.1 Nannospalax galili | reverse complement strand
GGTTAATGCTGTTGTAATGAAATGCTTCTTCTAATTAAAAAAAAAAATGGGATCAGATCATTGATTGATTTTCTCCTTTAGTAGCTTACATAGTATCCTCTAGAACTATGAGAGTTAGTGTTCAGGAAGAAGGCTTCTTGGTCAATTAGCTCCATTCCTCCAAGTCCTGTGTTCAAAGTATGTATTATCTTCAGCAATAAGGTCTTACCTTAAAGTTCTTGGATGTAACCAAAGGCTGTGGCAATAGCCTGTGTTATTTAAGGAATCTCTTGGGCTACCCTGATCAACCACTTGAAGGTGGTTTCTCCTGCCTGGCACTGTGTTTCTTATACATAGCCTTCATATACATAGCCTTCAGCTATACACATACACTCATGTATTTATATTGAATGATTATTTTTGAATTAATTCATTTTCCTATGTTTTTTTCACACCAGCTAGGCATTATTTATCTCTCCTCTCTCTCTGCCTGTCTAACCCTCCCTCTTCCCTCCCCTGTAAAAGTACCCCTGTTTTCCCCATTTTGCCTTTGTAAATAGCTGTATTTTTCCCCTCCCCTTGAAGACTTTCTTCCACTTTATCTCTATGTTTCTTTGTATATCCTTCCATCCTCCCTTCTCAGTAAAATATCCTTTTCTCTATTTCTCCTTTCTCTTCCTATCCCCCCTTTCAGGTTTTTTTTCTTTCCGTTTACCTCCATGCTTCCTTTCCATTTTCTTGTCTTCTGAGGTTACATCAGAATACATACTCACACATAAGTATTTCATGCTAAGATCCACATATGAGGGAGAACATGAGAACATATGTCATTTCTGTTTTTTAGTCTGTGCTACTTCACTTAGTATAACAGTTTCTAGTTCCATCCATTTGCCTGCAAATTCCATGATTTCCTCTTTCTTTACTGCTGAGTAGAGCACCATTGTGTAAATGTATATATTGCCACACGTCATTATTAATGTACTCATCCACTCATCAGTTGAAGGATATTTAGGTTGTTTCCATTTGTCAATTATTTTGAAAAGAGCAGCAACAAGCATAGATGTACAAGTATCTCTGTAATAGAATGAGTCCTTTGAGTATATGCCACAGAGTGGCATAACCAGATCATATGGTAGATTCATTTTTAGGTTTTGAGAATTCTCCTTGGGTTGCTGTATTATGGGTTTTTCAACAAACATATGATGCAGTGTATTCAATATCATTTAAAGTCCATTCATAAACATTGTGGTGTTCAAATCAGGTTACATATGTATGTATATATCCTCACATATTTATTATTTTCTTATTCTAATATATTAAAAATCCCTTTTTAATATTCAGTATTTTATCATTAGGTATAATTATACTATTGAGTAATAGGACACCAGAATTCCCTTTCCTCCATTTTCCATTGACAAACAATTTCTCATCTTTCCCTAGTCTCCTTACCTTCCTTAACTCCCATGCATTATGTCTTTCAGGCTTCATATGATGAATTCATTCAGTATTTGTCTGTGTGCACATGGTTTCTCTCACATAAATAAGGTGCCCCAGTTATGTCTATGCTGTCACAATTTACCACATTCCATCTTCCTCATGACTGGCAAGTTTTCCACAGTGTTTAATATATTTTCTCTCTCCATTCTTCAGTTAATGAACACTTAAATTGTTTCCACTTCTTGGCTATTGCTAAGAGTAATGTGATAAACTTGAACACGTCAAAGACTCCAATAGAAATCATTTTATTGGATGTATATCTAGTTACCTCTCTCTCTGAGTGTTTTCCTGTTTGTATTGGTAATGCATTATAATTATCATTTCCCAATATGTTAATGTCAAAGCAAGGTAGAAAAAAAAAACAAAGATATTATGGAAGCACAAAATGGTCTTTGAGGTTGTTCTACTCCTGACTCTGCACCCCAAAATTCCAACTATTCTAAAAATACAGAATTTTTCTGTTGTTTTGATATAGTCTGTTGTTTTTTGTAGTCTAGGCTGGCCTCATATTCACTACATAGCTGAAGTTGACCCTCTCGCTTCCATGTTGTATGATAACAAGTGTTTATCACCATGCCTAGGAAAGTTATTTTTTAGCACTGGGGATTGAAACCAAGGCATCACACATACTTGATCAGTGTTCGTTACTGATCTACATTCCCTATTAACAGAATCCCTATAACCTATTACAATACCTATTTGCCACAGCTTTCCTGCAGTGATGCACTAATGAAAAAGTTATCCTGCTACATACAGGTAATGATATTTTTGCATCATTTAAAATATAATTTTTTTAAATTTAACTATGAAATTTGCTATCCTTTTAGTGGGAGTTTCTAAATAAAACAATTTTTGTATAATAACTTTTCTTGTGTTTAATAATCATTCCTATTCTATTTTTAGCATACTTGGAAACATTAGCTGTATAATTTTAAACAAAAATCTCCTTTACTTTCTTTTGGGTAGGGGGTGGAAAGGCTTTATTTGAGTTACAGCACAGTCTATCATCAAGGGAAGCCAAAACAGAAACTCAGGGCAGGAACCTAGAGCACAGACCATGGTGGAACGCCGTTTACTGGCTTGCTCTTCTGGCATGCACGCTCAGTCTGCTTTCTTATACAACAGAGGATCTTTACTTTCTTATAATTGCTCTTTAGTTTCTTTAATGGAAACAACAAGCAAACACAACCAAAATTTAAAAAAAAAATCCACCAAACCACAAAACATTTCTTGTTTAGAAATGATACTGAGTGTTTATCAAAATGAAGAGTGTATTTCTTACTATTTGTGGAACTTAGAAGTCTAAAAGCACAGGACAGATTTTCACAAGAGAAATTTTACTCATTTATGATAATATTTTCAATATTGGAATATAATTAGGTCATGTATGATCAGAGTCCAAAAGAACTGATCTTCTTGAGTAAAACTTAGCACATCCTAGAAACTTTAAGCACACGCGTGAACAAAGAAACGTTTACCAAACCCAGATCCAAGTATATGATGAATGTTTTTCAGATTTAGCTCTGCACCTCATGGATTTAATCATTTTCTTCATCTTTACACAGGAAGGAAAGAGAGAAAGCAGAGCTGGAGGCGTGATTGCAGTACTTAAGAGCTGAGCAGAACAGCATAATAACAGCAACTCCAAATGAATAACACAGCTCTTATCTCTTTTATAATCCATATTAGACCACACCATTAATACTGAAAATTTTTAAATTTCAAAATATAAAGATATATTCAAGATAAATTCTAATTGTAATTTTTTTCTAAAGTATACCTAATATCAAAGGAAATTCCTCCTTCCAGTCTTCTGATATGAGTTCATGAGATTGAAAGTTTAACATTTAAGTAAACAACTCCATGGCCAAGTAAATGTCACAGCTCTTATAGGTATTACCTTATACTTAATATATGGGTTACATGTTAAATTAAACCTATCAATAAATATGTTCACAATTATGCAATGAATGGTGACAGCAGTGATGCTATTGGAGAAAAATGAGTAAGAAGATTAACAGGCAAGAATATGACAAGCTGAAAGCAAATAGGGTTATTTTCTAATAGGAAAGGTAATTATTGACAAATACGAAAGAAAATAAATCCCTCATTTACTCTATGTGGAAAATATATGAAACATTTATTTGAAATACTGGACAATAACAGAGGTAGTTAATCCAACTCCACTACAACATTAAAAAAATATCCTTTGCTCTTTATGACTAGATGCCAGTGGATGCATTTACACTGAAGGACATTTGGGAACAAACACCTGAATAAATATAAATGATATATGAAACATTTATTTGAAATACTGGACAATAACAGAGGTAGTTAATCCAACTCCACTACAACATTAAAAAATATCCTTTGCTCTTTATGACTAGATGCCAGTGGATGCATTTACACTGAAGGACATTTGGGAACAAACACCTGAATAAATATAAATGATTTAGCATGTTTAGCAGAGTGCATGGGGTTCAGTGGGGGGATGGAAGAGGCATGAGTGGGGGAGGGGGTCTGGATTTGATTGGGAAATGTATGAAATTAAAAAAGCTCGATTAAAATTTTTAAAAATCATCCTTCAGCACAGTGTGAGATTTAGCCACAAGCCACACAAGGGCTTCTGTACAATGAATAAGACTGCTACTGCTCTGCCAAGGACTCCCAGTCTCAATCCAGGCTAGACTGAAATACTGGGGGGTCCCAGTAGTTTTAATGAAATAGATAATTTTGAAATAAAGCATTTTAAAAAGACAAATCTAAGTGCTTTAGTAGTTATATGTCCAACTCAAACTGAATCGGCTTGTGAGGATTTTTCTTCCCCAACTAATCAAGCTTTATTTCACTTGAGAGTAGTAAGTCGTCCATACTCATCTTTGCCCAGTAATTCAAAGAATTCATTATTCTTTGCCCAAAGGATCAGTAAAGAAAAATGTAAAAATTAACAACACCCTTCAGGTTTGCTTTTAAGGTTGAAAACGTGTTTAAAGTCTGGATCCTGCATGGCTGCAAGAACCTCTGGATCATTGAGAATGTCATTGAGTCCAGGTGTTCCTGCCATTCCAGGCACTTCCCCAGGAAAACTACCTGGCAAAGAGCCAAACAGCTACTGATTGCCCTCTGACCCCTTCCCTTTGGGCTCTTTCATGCTCTTCTGGGGCCTTCTTGACCCTTTCTTTTCATTCTTTATCTGTTGCTCTTCGTGACTTTGCTTGTACTTTCTCCAGTGTTCAGCAGTTCTCTGAGCCGCAGGTTGAAGTTTTTTCAACACTGCACCACCAGCATCCTCATTATAATCCAGTTTACAGGCAAGGGCAAGATCATAGGCTCCTTCTTCCCAATAACCCAGAAGTCTGTGTGCTTTCCCTATCCACTTGTAAAGCTGATTTGGATCAGCATTTATTTCAATGGCTCTGTCACAGTCTCAAATGGCAGCATTTGGCTTCTGTAATTTGACAAAGACACTTACTCTCTTGGCATACAGAATGGCCAAGAGAGGATTTAGCTTGATGTCATCTGTGAGCACATCTATGGCTTTCTGCCACTCACCATCATTTAGGGCTTCAGTGGTAGCCGCTTTCTTTTTCATTTGCTTGATCCATCATCTCCTGAGTTATCTCTACATTTCATCTCCCATATTTTTGAGGAGCATCAGCGTCTTGTTCAATTACACTTTCACTGTCAATGTCTAGATCACTTTCCTCACTTGATAGTTTGTCTCTTTTTATGTTTTCCTGTCTTTTATCTGTTTTTTCTTCCTTAATATTTTCTTCTGATTTAGCTTTATGAGCAGCAGGTGGTACTTTACCATGCTCTCCACCCTCTCCATCACGAAGCATACTCTTTGCACAGGACACTCAAGCCCTGCCTACACATCTTCCTGAAGGCTCAAATTTCATTCTCTTTGCAGGGGACCGTGGTTTGTGGCCCAGGCATTAGCTCAACCAATGTGACCGAGTATCATATGTCTGTTTTATAACCTATCATTTTCGTTGTGTTCCCCGTCTCTTAGAATCCTTGTTCTCTTATTTATTTTCTTTACAAATTGTGCCTTATTTGTTACGGGTTGATAATCCACAATCATCAAAGAGCTAAAGAAAATATGAAGATTGAAGCACTGACTTTGATGCTAAAGTGTTTTCGCTTTCATTCCGAGATTGGGAATTACTGTAAATGCACTTGGAGTTGGACTTGACTGATGGAGACTCATTAGGATTCTCACGTTAAGGTATATAGGTTACTGATTTTCACAATAAGGTTATACTATAGTAAGTACAGAACCCAAAAGAAGATTATTGGGGAATTAACAGTTTATAATGAAGGAAAGAATAATGGGGTGTACCGATGATTTTAGACATCTTTATTATACAGCCTCTGTCAGTTCCTTTGTCCTTGAAGAGAAAAGCCATGGAATTCAGTAATCATTCTTATTCAGATGGTCCAAGCATCAAGGAAGTCTTGTTTGTAATGTGAGTTAGAATGAGTATATATATAAAAGGCACACTTTTTGAAAATATTCCTGTTTGATGTAAATTGTGTCCATAATGGTACCACCTGGTAAATTACTTCTTTCATAGTTTCAAATACTACTATACAATGTATGATTCTGTCTGGTTTTTATGATTAGAACATATCATTTCTCCGGTAACAGATTATGTGCAAGGCAATATGCCATACCCTAAGACCTGGGTCATTACTTCTTTCTATGGCCATGACTTTATTTTGCTGAAGAATAGGCCAAAATACTGAGGCAATATCTGTGGGTCCTTGCTGCTCCACTCACCAGCAGCTGTATCACATGTGGCCACTATCAGTGCATCCACTATGAACACAGAAAATAAACACAGAAAATTTTTCTCACACAGAAAATTAACAATGTAACAACAATTCTTATGCTGATTTCTAAACTGTGATGCTCATACTATTCTGACAGCTAATATTCTCCAAAATACATAGCAATACTAAATAAAATGTAAACGTGTATGTCCATAAAACTAGATTGAACCCATATAGCAGAAAAACTACCTGTAGACCATGGATAGTAGGAAGATGAATAGCAGCACCTGCAGCTGCAGCTGAAACCAGTGGTGCAGTTAAGCTGTGTCTGGAAACAGACTCTGTGAGCATTCATTTCTCAAATCAGGGAGAGGCAAAATACTTAGTATAATGAAAATCATTCATGTAGCCTATATCAAAACACTGTAGTGGCTGTTCCCACTGGAAAATGAAATAAAGGATTATAAAATGTAAAAAGAAAAATAATAAGCCAGTGCTACTCTTTGCTAAGATCATACTCCCTGTATACTATAGACATAGAAAGAGGGATGACACAGACACCATCTTGTAAGGCAGCTGAACAATTATTTCAGGAAGAGTTTTAGACACTGAGTTTACATATTCACTGTTACTGCTTCATAACATAAGGTATTATAAGGCCTATTTTGTATAGGTGTCCTTTGTTATTGGAGATGCAAACAAAAATACCAGTAAAGAGAAATGACTAAAAGAAAGGATAAGAACAATGGTAAAGAATGTCCTGACTCAGCAAATAAACCATTACAAGTATCTTGTTTAAGAATTCAATGAATCTATTTCTCTGAGTATGGCCATCAAACATTAGTAATATGAATGTGACTTCTCTCCACATGGCAGTAAGTTATATGGATTACTTGACAAAGATGTTTAAATGATAAATGAAACACATTTTATTTATAATTTAAGAAGACAATACCAAAGAAAACAGAAAGATAAAGCAAAGAAACAAATGCTCTTAGAAAAATGATAAAAAATAATCAGAGAGGTCAAAACAATGCTGAAAATAAAGTAAAACTGTCATTGAGGAATATAGAAACAGTGGTTTCATGTTTGTGAAGAAATATTTAAACTCTAATATCTAACATTAAATTTAAAAATATTGTCAAGCCAAGCATGATGACATGTCTTTAATCCCAACACTCCAGAGGAATTGGCAGGCAGTTCTCTGTGAGATCAAGGCCATGATCTACATAGTAACTTCCAGGGGATCTGTCTCAAAATAGAAATTATTTTCAGTTTAAGAATAAATAATGGAAGTAATATGTGTATCTCTAACCAATAAAATGAAATAATAGCAATACCAAAAGCTTAATATAACTTAAGAAAGGTTTAGCACAAGAACTAATACAGAAATGTGATAGGCAAATGTCAGAAAATAGAGATAAAGGACATTCATATCCATAACTACATTTTGGAAAAACATAAAATCAGCCAGTTTTTTTGAGTGTGTATATAATAAAGTACTTTTAAGTATAGATCATATGTTCTAAAAAAATTTCAATAAATTTAGATAGATTCCTAGACAAACATAAGTTCTTACTGTATGCTAGACAATATTTATTTATATTTATAGACAAGTATACTTGTCATCACTCATCAAAGAAGCTGATTTTTGCAACAAATGGATACTATTGCAGAGTTCTACAACTGGTCAAATGCAGATAATAATGCTCTGCAAGATTTCCAGCCCTAACCGAAATATCTACAATGCAACGTCTACACCCAAGGCTTAGGGAACATAGCAGAACAGAGGCCAGAGAGGCTATTAATGCATCTCTCAACTCTTACCACTGATGTTTCCTCATTCTGCAGAGGTTGATTTATACAGAAAGCCACAATTGGTCAAAATGTAAAGAGCAAGATATTGTAGAGTATGTGTTACTGAATAAGATTCCTATATTAAACTTCTCCCACCCAGGGCTCAGAGACCATTGAGGAAGAGGGTACAAAAAGACTAAAAGAGCCAGGGCCTCTTGATGACCCAAAGGAAACAGTTTTTCAGGGAGCTGGAAACTTGTTCATATGAACTTACAGCCGTAGAAACAGAATAAACAAGACCCATGCAAACTCAGACAAAATCCTAGCATAGAACTGTGGAAATGGGTAAGAAGTCCCACCCTTAGCTGAGGAACTTTTGGCAACTGATCACTGCTGGGTGAAGGAGAGTTTATCTTTAAAAGAGTGATGCTAGATAGATTGACCAGCCTCCAGTGGATAAACTCACACTGAGGGACATTTGGGGACACACATCAACTCAATAGGTCTTAATATAAAATGACAGAATGCATAAAATCCTGTGAGGGGGCTACAGGAGGTGCAAATAGGGGAGGAGGCTAAATATGCTCAATATATTTTTGAATGAAATTTTTTAAAAAATAAAAATTCCAGTAGTTGAAATTACGTATACAATTACCATAGTTATTCCATAGTATTTAATGTCAATTATATTAGAAATTAACTACAATAGCAAATAAAAACACAAAAATTAAAATACATTTAGAAATTAAAATGCATACCTAAAGGTTATAGATAAATGTGGAAATTCTGATAGAAATTATAAAGTAAGCATTCAAATTAGAAAGTTAGGGAAACTCTTTTTGACAAAGAATGTAATTAACCCCAAGGAATTATGAAATGGAAACAGAAATTGGTTCAATATTCTTCAGGAATTAGACAATTTGTCCATAGACTTCAAAGTAAAAATAAATGACAAGCTAATTTCTACTTTAGGACAAAAGAATGTGAGTAAAGGCCTCACAGAACGACTTCGTGAGAGTAAATTTAATATATGGAAGAACTTATTATTTTTTCACAAATATATAAAATGTCAAAGTTGTGTCAAGAAGAAATAGAAAATATGGCTACTACATGAATAATTATTTGAATTATAACTTATTCTTTTAATAAATGAAAATGATTTCATAGGCATAAAAATTTTAAGAATCAGATTATCCTTATTTATAGAAAACTTCAATAGGTAAACAAATGAATATAGATGTCACCATGCTCTTAATGTAATTTTGATATGTAAACAGGGTGAGTTATTGAATAAATGCTATTAGAGAATTATTTCCAGATGAAGTCCTCCATTCCTCACCAGAGCATCAAGGGTATAATAGCTGAATACTTGATTTTAATAGTATGAGATACATTTACTTTCACAACTACCTCAAGTTCTATGCTTTAATATTGTAGAGCACACAAATATTACATATCAAATCAACCTTAATATTTATAAGATTATTGATTATTTCAATCATAATGAAATTTTGTGTCAATGTCTTAAGCATACTATAATCTTGTAATCTATGAGGAATTTTTATACAGATGCAGAATATATATATGCATATATATGTGTATATACATAATCATATAATTTTTTGTTATGCAAGGCATCTATCCTTTGCAGAAACATCCTAACTCTGAATAAACCTCAATAAATGGATATGACTGTGTTCCAATAACACCTCAGTCATCTATCCTAAGATTTGAATGGGGTATCCTAAGATTTTTTATAATTTCTCAAATTATGCTTATTCTAATAACTTTCTACTGATGTGACAAAATGTGGATGAAAACCAACTTGGGGTGGGAAGGGTTTATTTTGTTTACACAGCCTGAACATCATTCGTCTTTGAGAGAAGTCAGGCAGGAGCTCAGGTCAGGAGCCTGGAGGCAACAACTACAGCACTGTCCGGAGACTGTGCTTACTGGCCTGCTCCCCTGGCCTGTGCTCAGCTTTCATTCTTACATAACCTAGGACCACCTGCCCAAGCATAGCTCTGCCAAAGTGACCTGACAATCCAGACATCACTCAGAAATCCAGAAAATGTCTTAAAGACATGGCCACCAGCCAACTCCATAGAGGAAATTCCTCAACTGAAGTTCCCCTTTCCCTGGTATGTCAAGTTGACAAATCTATTGAAAAAAATTATTTTTCTTTTATCACCTATTTACCAATGCAACAGATATTCTTACCCCTCAGAGGATATAAAACAAACTTGAGCTACTTTTGACATGCACACTTGCTTTGATGGACGTTGTTCTTTGCATTGACATGTTTGCCTCCTTGTGTTTTCTAAATGCACTAGTATCAATATATAACACATATGATCTATATTTCTAAGGCTTTGGATCATTAAAATACTACACAGCAATAACCTCATGGAATTCTTACTCAGAACTCTTTTAATTCCATTATTTATTTTACTGAGGATTACTACATACTACCATTAGCCATTATTTTGTATAATGTCCTAAAATTATAATTTACCTCATGAAATAATATTTAAGATTCTTTATTTCTATGTGCTAAAGTCGATTTTCAACCTATTTGAATAATTTAATTATTTTTAGATTTACGGCTTCATGCTGCTAAGCTGTAATGTTTCCCTTCCTAAGTCACTGAGTTTTATATTCTGAAAATTATAGGCCTTTTTTAGCAACACAAAAGAGTCCTGATAGAAATTGTTGTGAAGCAAGACTTGCAACAACATTTCATAATATTTTGCACAGCATGAGATCACCTTTCTTAGCTAATTGCTTTTGAGTCTCATTGTTCTATTTTTTCACAAGGATTTGCTACAAATTGTTCATAATTTGTCATTGCCAAAGAAGCTAATTTTTAGGTGGTGACTCCCATGCATTGGTTTATAGCTCAGACACAAGCTGAAGCAAAGAAGAAATATGTAAAGAGTCAGAAATGTGTGGACATTCAGTGTATGAATGCCCAGGAAAAAGTAAAGGGCTACAGACTCTTAACATTTTCTTAATCACTTTATTTTTATTTTCTATGTATGAGTGTTTTGCCTGCATGTAAGTGTACCATGGGTGAGTAGTGCTTTTGAAAGCCAGAAAAGGTTATTGGATCCCCTGAAACTGGAATTTTAAATGTTATTAGTCACCACTGGGTGATGGGAACAAACTTAGTTCCACTGTAGAAACAACCAGTGTTCTTAACTGATGTACGCCTGTGTGTATATAAGTGCACCCATGTCATGCAATGCCGGTAGAGGTCAGAAGGGGGCATCAGTTCCCCTGGAACTGAAGTTATGAACAGATGTTAGCCACCATGTGGGTGCTGAGACTAAATCCCCAGTCCTCTGCAAGAGGAGCCAGTGTTCTTAACCACTGAGCCATCTTTCCAACCCCGTTACATAGGCTTTTAAAAACAGCAAAATTAAAGAAAAATAAATTATTACACAAAGCATTGGAGAAATTAATGTAGAGAGAAAGGCCAAGTAAAGAAAGACCTCATTGTATACTACTTCAGAAGCCCTAGCAGGGACAGTGGGCAGATAAAGCTTCATCAGAGAGCAAAAAGTCTAGCTCATCCCTGGGACATGAAAAACTGTGGGAGGACAGTGACATGGAAGGAATTTCCTCTAGCTCATCCTCCTCGGGCTCCTCTGTGACTTCCTCCTTCTCTGATTCAGACTCACATTCTAGTCCTTCAGTAGCAGTAGTACCAGTAGCCACAACAGTTCTGAAGATGAGTCACCAATGAAAAAGAAAGAAAGAGAAAGAAAGAAAAAGAAAAAAGAAAAAAAAACACCTTCCCTAATGGACCAATGGATAAAAACCAAATGTGTGACTATCAAAAAGGAATTTAAACAATGCTCAAGCAGACACACAGATGGCCAAATTTTCCAGTACTCAAAACTTTCTAAGTGTTTTCCATTGTATAGACTATTAACAATGGATACATAGACTTCTATTTCAGGGATGAATTTTATTATTTTAATATTTGAAGAATTAAATTTTTTTCTGTGCTGGAACTCATTTTTTTTTCTGCCTATGAAATGAATATTTGGTTGTATGTTGAGGTATGTAAGGGATAGGCTTTCAAGGTAGTGAATGAGAATATCAAGTAATGAGAGTCTCATGTCATTTAGTCTGTGTTTATTATGTGAAGATTAATACATTGTTATCATAAGTATAGTTTTACTACTGTTAATAAACATATTTTTTATATTTTTGTTCAGTAAAGTATTTGAATTTTTGTTTGGAATATGTTTAAGTTTCCTGATATCTTACATTGGAATGCTTAAAGTTAAAAAGCTATATTTTGTGTTTTACCAAAGTGATAATTTTGTTTCTAATGTTGGAAATGTGTACATAAAAATGTGTCCTCGTGGTGGCGTATACCTTTAATTCTTGCACTTGGGAGGCAGAGGGAGGCAGATCATTGGGAGGCCAGCCTGGTCTACATAGTGAGTTCCAGGACACCTGGGGCTACAGGGAGATCCTGTCTCAAGAAGACAAAGAAAAAAAAATGTGTCCTCAGAATATACCTGGTCTTCCTCTGGTAGCCTTGCAATTTGTAGTAGTATTAACTGTTATTCAAATATTTCAGTTGAATTCTGTATGGAGGATTGATGTTTATCTAAAGAAATTAATCTCAACTTTGAAGTTATACTTCCATCTCTCTATTTCCTTAGTAGGAAGTCCTATTATTTCTACATTCAGTAAATGAACATTTTTTCTCAGTAATTCAATTTTGAAGAGTTAATGTTTCTACACTGGTGTGAATGGCATCTTGGTAACAATGATAAACTGCAAAGGAAACCATATTAAAATTAAGAGACATTTTAGAAAGTACTAATAATTCATTAGTTTTGATGTTTAGGCATTTAGTTTTACTAATGTTGTTTATATAAGAAAGTATTTTGCTAGCTTTGTAGAAATCAGAAAAAAATGAAAAGTGAGACCAATTTATATTGCCTTCATCATTACATTAATGGCATCTCTCCTTTTTATTTGCCTTCCTGAATGTTTCGATAATTTCTTTCAAAGGATTAACTGTAAGAAGTTATAACAATTCAGTGTAGACTACAACTAGACTACTAAAAATAGCCATTATTTCCCAGTAAAGAAATGTTTTGGCTAAGTGGTCTAAGGACAGATTGGATTCTGAGAGATCTTTGTAACAGATGTAGGTCATAACCATTCAATCCTCATCACCTCAACAAAAGATAGCAAAGCAAACTACTTAATGATAATGACATGATGCATGACATTTGCACACATGTAAATCATATCCATGTAGCCTGAGTTAGCATGCTGTTCTAGCAGTTTGTATGACTCATATTTATTCACACAGCACAAGAAGATCTGATTATTTTAAGAAAGACTGATAAAACAGTAAAAAATACTAATTTTATTACATAGTCACCCTTATCTACAATTTTTGCTATTGTTACTGTCAAAATGAGACGTGTAGGGGGCTGGTGCGATGACTCTGCAGTTAAGAGCACTGACTTCTCATGCAGAAGGCCAAGGTTCAGTTCCCAGTACCCACATGGCGGTTAACAACTGTCCAAAACTCTAGTTCCCAGGGATCTGACACACTTCTGGCCTCCACAGTCACTTCACAACATGAGTGCAGGCAAAACACTTATACACACAAAATAAATGAATGCCTTTTTTTTTTTATAAAAGAGAGAAGTATGCTGTGTTATGCAAATCCAAGTTTTCTTTTATTTTTGTTCATTGTGTATGTGAACTGAAAACAACCTTTAGGAGTCAGTTCTCTCTTTCAATCCTGGGAATTGAACTCAGACCATCAGTCTTGGAAGCAATCACTTTTTTTTTTTTAATTTTTACAAAAACTTCTTGAGAATTTCATACATGTATATAAGGTTTTTTGATCAAATCCATGCCCACTCACTCTCCTCCAACATTCCCCCTCTGAAAAGGTAACCCTAACATCTTTTAAGGATTAGATACAAGCTTCCAGGTAATTTTGACATTTTTTCCCCTTTGGAACACAGTGTGTTGCTAACAGGCCCAAGGACCTATTGACTTTGGACCCAGAAACTGACTACATTTCTTTGGGGTCTTTTTACCCTAACTGCCTAGCCAATTCCTACCTCCTATTCTTACTTATCACACCATCCTCTGAGGGGGTTACCCAAATTGCCGATAGGGAATAGGGACCCAGACCACTCTGTCATCTCCCATGCTGAACAGGGACACAGGGTGGGGCAATTGGAGTACACTTTCAGTGGGTCTATCTAAAAGACTCCCAAATTGCATAACTCTTGTTTCTAAGGGGAAAAGAAAGTCCTTGAATCACAAATAGGAGTTATGAAGGAGAAGTAAAGGCAAGAGTAATTAGCATTACAAGTTCTAGACAGGGAACTAGAAAAAAGTCAGAACAGGGCAATTTTCAAATGTTCATATGAGAGTACATTGGAGTTTCTTGACAAGGGCTTCCAAAAGCATCCCTCTATTGGGTTCTTCTTCATTTTTCTTTTGTTTTCCAAGGCTGGACTAGTTGGCTGGGAAGAGTGGCTGGATGCTCAGGTGAGTGTCCAGTGACCCTGCTGGAGGCAAGCACTTTCATCTGCTAAGCCATCTTGCTGGCCCGCCTCAGCTTTTAATTATGTTTATATGATGGTTCTGAGTGTGCTGAAGACAAAAGAACCAATTTTGCCTACCAAATTTTTCTTTCTGATGTTATACCCACAGACAATATCTTGGTAACATTAATACAGCCATGCTAAGAGAATTCACACTATTGCGATAAGAGCAGAGCAGTAGGAAACTTCAGTGAGAGGGACCCAGCTTCAGTCACTGTGGCCCTTGTCAACTGCTTTACTTCTTCAACATTATTATAAACGTTCATTTGATGATATATCATTTCGCTGCTAAGAGGATTTGAAATCTACAATATTATACTTCCAAAACATTGTGTACAGAAATCTCATACAGATGGAGCTCAGAGTCAAGGAGGACAGACTAGGAAAGACAGATTCTGACTTAGAGACAGAGTGATATTTTGTATTACAAATTATCAGGAAATTGAAGTTACCAACTATGATGTATAACTCCAAAACGAAAAAGAATTAGATACCCAGAGAAAAGATGGAAACGAATGAGAATTGATTTTAAACCTTGTCATATATAAGCATAGAATTAAGAAAAGGCCAATAGTTTAAAATGGCTAAAAGAAAATACACAGCCGATCAGACCACATTTTATTCCCGCATCATTACCAGTAAGTACTTTACTGGGTGCTCCCCATTGAAATGATAAAAGCAGAGCTCCAAGGTAATCGGATGACAGTAAAAGATATTTTATCTGCTTTATATTTTAGAAGGCATTTACATATAAAACATACTAGACATTGCCTTCAAGAACTACAAGGCATTTAATGTTCTCTTTTAAAACTCAATTCATAGTTTATTTGACAAGTACATTGTGTGCCCAGATAAACTTAGCTAAAATCCCTGTCACCATTTCATTACTTTGAAAGATTATTTTTCTCTGAGTTTAGATGTTATTTTTTTTGCAATTCCTTTGCTTTATGCTTTAATGAAAGCCATGCATCATTGCATTAAGTGATGTAAAGCAGTGGATAAAATAGAGCATTGCTATTAACCTCTAACTTTAGTGTGTAGGGAGGCAGAGACAAGTTTAATAACTCAGAGATAAAATACTCAAAGTGTAATTACCTAAGCCTTCTTTACCCTGGCACATTAACATAGGGTAATAAACTTGAGTGTTTTCACAGAGGGTTGAAATCATAGTGGATAATCAATTGTATCCATTTTTCAGCTTATAGAGTGATTGGTCTTTTGGAAAG
>NW_008343216.1:1431783-1486938 GCF_000622305.1 Nannospalax galili | reverse complement strand
GTATTAAAAAAAGCTTTGTAAGAAAATTGTGCTTGCTATAAAGATATGAGAAACAGTTGTTGTTTCCTGGTTAATTTCCCTGTTTAAATCTCTTTTATCATATAGTCTTAAGTGCTTCTTTTTAGATAACAACATGTTTCAATGTCACAATTATATTCAATAAGAGGAAAACATTATCCACTGGACTGTTGAGACAGCTCAGTGGGTAAGAGCACTGACTACTCTTGCAGAGGATCTTGTTTCGGTGATCCGTACCCAAATAGCAGTTAACTACTGTTCTTACCTCCAGTTCCAAGGGATCTGGCTCCATCTCTTGCCTTCTTGGGCACTGTACAGCACAGATGCACTTACATACATGCAGGCAAAACACTTATACACATAAAATTAAAATAAAAATGCAAAAGAAAAAGGAGAGAAAGCAAGCAAGCAAGAAAGTCAGACCATTAGCCACTATCATTAAGGATTAATTATAATGGTAATTGAATGTGAGTTTACAAAAGTATTACAATCCTACAAGACAGACATATGAGAGTTCCACATGTATTTTCTCCATGTCAAAACGTTTTGAAATAGCAAATATTTCTAAATTATGTTCAGACAAATCTGGAGGCTTATTTGTAATGAAATTAGACAGTGACTCCCTCCTACAACAGCAGACAAAAATACAGTCCTGAAACAAAAGGTGACTAAAATATGTCTTCTCGCATGATAAGCATGAATAGCTACCAGATAAACTTCTGTTATAGGTGACTAAATTATAATTTTAACAATATATTTCCTTTTCTATCTATGAGCCCATTATCTTATGGTTTTGAAATTATTATTGATAGAAATGTTGAACATAAAAATGTCTAGCAATTAGTTAGAAATCTGAGAAGCTGTTCCACAGACAGCCTCCAATGGTATGTTATCCTCAGCCTCTTCGAAGAACCTGCCATAATGTTTGCGGAATCATGTGCAACTAAAAAAGGACCTTGGCAAACTTAATCAATGCAGAAAACTTATTGCGCATATTTTATTTTAGGAAATTGTCCAAGATTAACGTAAAGTGGGGGGATTTCCTTTGGCCAGAAATTAATTTTAAAATCCATTTCTGAAATCTTAAAAGGAAAAAATATCTCTGAGGCCAAAGGCACCACAGTGAAATGGAGTCTGCCCACAGTCCTGCTCACTCACATGCTTCTTTGCTTTGTTCACCCATGAGGATAACTAACACCTATAAAGGCTGTTAGGTCTAAGTTCAAGCAAGATTAAAAGTAGAGGATTTGCTTGTTTTATATTGTTACAGCACAAAAGTGAGGGCACCGCTGAAAACTGTGTTTATTGTTTCGAAGTGTCAGATGCCACAGGGAAGAGCATATATAATACAAATAAAATTTCATTAGATCAGAAACTCCACTGATAAGTCAAAGGGCAACAGTCACGTTGTGAATCTATGCCAGTGTCAAATGAGCAATTCTGTCTTAAATTCAGGAGTGAAATATTACAATGTATTTCCTGAAGAACTTGGAAGACTTGGGGGGAAATAAAGAAAAAAAAAAAATAAAAAAAAAAAAAAACCTCAAATAAAGAAAGTCAGATGACTTCAGTGGTATGTAAACCCTGAGCATCTTAAAAAATGCTGTAAAAATAAAGATTATAAAAATATTTTTAATGCTATCAAAGATGAACTAATAGGGCAAATAACCTTTTCTTGGTCTTAATTTCTAAAAGAAAAATTTTAATAATCCTGTTAAGCCAGCACCTGTGTGAATGTTTCTCTTGTCAATTAAGTCAAATGTCTGGACACCTAGGAGTTCATATACTTGCACATATTAATCCAAAGTTCTGGTGACAGCATGCAAAATATCTGCATAAATCCAAGTCAGATAGAAACCAAGGGTGGAGGAAGGAGGTGGACATGAATTCCCAATCCTAGCTGAAGAATTATGGGCAATTGATAGATTCCAAGGATGGACTCTGGAGAACACAAATTATTTTGCCTTTTTAAAAGTGAAAAAAAAAAGTCATAGAATGAATCAGTTGTAGAGGTAGAGTGGGAGTGCAGATGAAGGAGAAACCCTCAAAATATTTAGAATACATTGCATGAAATTCTCAAAGCCTCAAGAAAAATATTTAAAAAGGAATATGAACAGTGACATCAAAGTACTGTAAATAATTTTTATATGAGTAGTTGTCTAATCCACTTTTATTATGTTGTAAATCTCAAGTAGAGGAAGTAAAAAGTAAAAGTTTTACTTAGAATTTTATACCATTCAATTGGCTCTACTATGCTTTTAATACAGAAAGTGAGAAATGTTTCCACTTTTCACAGATTGTATTAAGTGCTTTATTTTATACATATAAAATATGTTACATGCACACTGTTGAAATGAGCTTTAAAAAAGTCTCCAGTGGATGGACCACAATGAAGGATGTTTGGAGACACAAATTATACCCTGTAGGCCTTTATGTGTGTTTACATATATATTGCTTTCTATTTATATATTATACAAGAAAGGAATAGGTCAATATTTCATCTCCCAATCCTCAAAATATATTTTAAATTCAATTCTTTTATCTTCAATTTTCACTTTGACTTTCTTTTCTAACAGATATTAATATTGTTATATGATTCCTGCACAGTTACCACTTAAGGGATCACAAACATTTATTTCTTAGAGCAACAAAAACAGGGATGAATCATTTGGATTTTGTCACTGACCGGTGGTTTTCATTAACTCATACATTTCTATACTTCTAATTTTCCACAAAATAAATTCCATTTCTGATTAAAAAATAAGCAGTGATACAGAAACATATTGGTGTGCAGAATAAACAAAATAAATCAGTAGCCATAGGAGGGCAAAATTAATCAAAGCTAACAGCACTATTTGAATATCAGCAGGAACACAGTCAGAACAAGGTGGGGAATAGATACACAATCATGCCAAACCCAGTAGTACCGAATTAGAGCAAGGCATGTGGATACTTTCAACTTCAGCAGACATGAATAAGATATAATTAATATAGTTCTATCCAGCAGTTCTTTTGTAATTCTAATATTCAAAACTCATTGTAAATGAAATATATACTACATGTATGAATAATTCATGTACTAAACTGTTCAGTTCATGTGGCTTAATATATTTAAAAGAGACCAGTAGAGGAAATTGTAATGACATTCACTACTATGCCAGCAGGCCATCATAGAGATTAAGACCATGGATTTATAATAATGTTATTTTCATCATCGTCCTCATTAAAAACTTGTTTATAATTCTATAACATCCTCTTTAAAGTACATTGAATTCTTGTGATTTTTCTGTAATCAAATATGTATGCATTTTGTAAGTTTATCTTTTGTGTTACATGTTAAACATTTTGTTTATTACCCCACACCCATGTGATATGCGTAGCACTAGTTGGAGTCAGTATGGTGAATATATAATCAATTAAATAATAAGAAAAGAGGACATTTATGTTAGAATGAGATGTGATGGGAGATTTTAGTGGGAACTGGAAGAGAGGAGTAAGGGTTGACTAAGACTCAACATGTATGTATGAAAATTCTAAACAATGAAAACGAAGTACATTGCTATCCTAATCACAAACATTACTTAAGTGAAAAACTCATTGATTTAAAAATAAGGGCTTTTTTGGTTTTATATTTACATTTTAGATAATTGATAAGTAGAAGCATTTGAGAACATGTGTGGTAAAGTATATGATCTACGACAGTCAGAGAATAGATAGTTCTCTTCTGATCACACTGGAAATGTTCGTAAGACCTTACTATCCTTAGAGTTTTTGAAAAAAATTATAAAGTGTATTTGGAGAAATTTTATTTTCTAAAATGTATTCACAGAATTTAAAGTGTATATTATCACATAAAGTCTGTATTTATAATACAAGAAAAGTTCTTCGTGGATTTTGATATAAAAAAACTTACGTCTCTAACATGATTAGCTCATGAGTATCATTAATTATTTAAAATAGCTTTTCTTTAAATTTATGTGTTAATACAGTATATGCATTATTCTGTGAACATTTATTAAATCTGAGACATCTACTATTCTTGTCATTAATATTCACAACTGCATATTTGAACTAATTATGTACTTATAACAAAAGAAGTAGTTGAAAGTATTGGTTCTGTGGTCAGCTGTTTGCATTACAAGGTAAAATAAATGTCATTTGCTGGAAAATAAAAACATGGTTCACCTTTTAAGTTAATCATATTCTATAAAGCATTTATAATTTTCTGAAAATTTTGGAAATTTATTGATATTAGCCTTGTAAGTTTATGCTTTCTCTGCAGAATATTGTGGTCATATTCTTCTTCATATTATCTAAACTTTTATTATAATTTTTATTAAATTAGCTCTCTGACAATTTCCTATGCATGTATGCTCTATTCTTGTTACTCTCACCCCATCCTCTCCCCTCTCTCTCTCAAACCTGTAAACCTTCCCTCTTCCCTATCCTTTTCCCACATATATGTCATTTTGTTTGTTCGTTTTGTGACCCACTGAGTTTAACCAGTGTTGTCTATGTGACCATGAATTTAGAATTGTCCACTGGAGGTTAATGTGCTCAGTCTTGGGTGTACAACTGAAGACAATGATTGCCTTTCACCCAGAATCCCACACACACCTCTAGTCCAGCAGAGAAGAGTAGGACCCTGTGATTGCCTCTCTCTAATCCTTGATTGATAACAGGTACAGTCTTCTACAAACCCAGTGAGCCAATTGCAGCTGCTGCGAGATCATGATGGCAATGGCTGTCTTGCCCAAAGATCACATTTTGCAGCCCTTTCCCTTCTCTAATGCTTATGTGCTTGATATTTTACAGAGAAATATGAAGTAACAAATGCTTCTGTAGCTTATGTGCATGATATTTTACAGAGACTGTCTTAAGGATGATATAAAACATCTGAAAATGTTTCTGGATGAAATGCCTTCATTTTAATTATTCTACAAGTCTCCTAGCAATAGCTGAATCCTGTTGAAGTCTTTCCTGTATATAATGAGAGATAAGATTCAAGCTTTTTGTAGATATGTAAGTTTTTGAGGACATAGTGCTCTGTTGCAAAAGTTTAACAGTTATGACAAATTTGAATTTAGGAAAATAAATGAAGGATAGGACTTTGCCAGGAAAATAGCTACAGTTTTTTCTTTCTTCAGGAGTTATAAACAGCTTGGGATTTTTTTTCTAAGTCAGTTTCTTCACCAGATAAAGAATTACAAGAGAAGTTTGTAGTCACAGCACACAGCCAACGTGTGTTAAAGCATAAATAACACTTCAAAGAGCACACAAAGAGAAAGACTCCCTAAGAAGGGAGGTAGTTCAGAGCTAGAGTGCTGTTTACTCCTTTGTTGAGCCTTGGATTTTACATTCTACACGATAGGGTGTGAGAGACACACAAGGACTGGAAGTTTGAAATTCTCATCAGAGATAGCTAGTCTGTGTGAAGAGGGAGTGAGGTGGGGATTTGCAGAAAGGTTCACATTTAAACAAGAACCCTGAAATTGACCATCTGGGTGAAAACAAAAGTAACTGCAACTCAGCTGAATTTGGTCCAGGGCCTCCTTCCTGACTACTTACCTAGTTTACAATTAACTATGTCCTGTTCTCCTTCAGTAAAAGATGTAGAATGCTAGAATAAATAACTATGCTGAATAGAGTATAGTTCTATAAATTGATAAATGTGTTGATTTTTGTTCGTTAGTTTGAAGTTTTTTTCCCCCTCTGTGTTGAGACAATGCCTCAATATTTAGCATAGACACTCCTCAATCTCACTATGTAGTCCTAGATAAATTTGAATTTGCAATCCTCCTTCCTTCATCTATGGTTTTAGAAATACAGGTGCTTGCCACCACACTTCAAACTGTATTATATATTTTGTGTAATTCAGGGACTGAAAATTGAGCTCCCCTCAAATTATTCCACTCAAGTAACTTAAAATGTACCCAAGAATATATTAATGAAAAGTATATTTAGAAAATGTTGTATCCAATTTATGCTTTTAAGACAACAGGATGTCAAATCACCACTTCATTAAAGAATGAAAATGTTGAGAATGTGACTTATGCATGGATTCAAGGAAGACTGTGGCATCTAAAGACATTAGTCTTTAGGGGGACGCAGAACTTGATTCTGCTGAAGAACTAAAAGGAGAACAAATCTAAAACAACAAAAGAGCTGAGGTTTGCTCTTTCTCAACTAGTTGAACTCCAGTAGATTTCCAAAGGGCCCAATATTCAAAGAAATATACTTTAAAGTTTCAGAAAATGTAAGATTTTTATACTATATCTTGTATATTTATTGCAGGGAAGGCACCCCCATAATTTTACTACATTATTATGTTCTCTTTACATGTTCATATATAACACATTTAATAGCGTAGAGTATATCATCTCACCATTTCTGTTTTCTGGAGCTCTTTCTAATCTCCTGTTTTCATTTATATTCAGGTGTGAGGAGATGAAATATCTAGTTTCTTGAGTCTCCAGGTGTCTCCCTCACAAGGAATCGCTCTTATTGCACAAGACCCTATATTCATGTACATAGTTTAGGAAACCAACTGTTGAAGCTGGAATGATGAAGCAGCCAATTCTGAAATGTGCTGCATAATCAAGTTACGCTTTCATGCGACGTCTCTGTTTTTGAAGTCAGACCTGTTACTTAATACTGTAGTGCATGAATAGTATAGAAAGAACACAGTACAGGTCTCTAGTGTCTATTTTCTTGTTGATTAACATATTCTACTTTCCTTTATCAGTACTTTTTTCTTGAATTTAAGAAAAATTATCAACAACTGTTGAAATGATATTTAAGTGCCAAATTACATGCATCAAAAAAGCTACAATTTGAACAGAAAATATCAGTCATTAAAATTGAGTCATTCATAGCTTCCATATGCTGGGTATGTTGACACATGCTTTTAATCCCAGCACTCAGGAGGTAGAGCCAGGCACATCTCTGAGACGTAGGCCAGGTTTACACAGTGAGTTCCAGGCTAACCAGGACTATAGGGAGCCCTGATCAGAACAACAACAACACTCCCCCCCGTCCAAAAAAAGAAAAAAAAATACACACAGAAAGATTCCATGTGATAGGCTGTGTATTGAGCAAATATGTATATATGCTATCCTACAAAATAAAAGATTTTGCAGCATTTGTACACATTTCACATACTCTCTTTTTTAAATTAATGAATCAGTTTTCAGAGTTTTGGATTAGCTGTTTTTCTGCTTTGTTTTTGAAGTTTCTGCTTTCGTGCATGGTCTAGCTTTTATGGTCTCTCCATTAGTATATGGAAAACTCATTGACCAAGTGGCCAATGCAGATTCTTGTAAATCCCGTAGTGAAGACATGCTGAAGACAACTTTCTAATAATCAAATGCAATGAATCGCCACAGGAAACATGGTTTAAAACAGTGGCAGTCTCTGAAAGAGGTTAATTCTTTAGGATAACGTAACTAACATATAGGAAAGATAGAGACATATTATTTGAAGCAAAAGTAAAAAGTAAAACTGAAAATTATAAATTTTTTTCTTTTTTACTCAGGTTTGAAATTTTCATATAACATAATTTGATGGTATCCAGATCCCCTTTCATATCCACACCTCCCCATATTGCCCATGCCCAATTTCATGTGCCTGTTATATATAATAAGGCCTATAGAATCTAATTTGTGTCTCTAAATGTCCTCCAGTGTGGGTCCATCTGATAAAGCCTGGTTGACCCACCAAGGGTCCAATATTTGAAAGAGATTCTCTCTGACCTTCTCAGCAACCATCTGACGCCACGGTTTCCTTAGGTGGGAATAAGCCTTCTTACCCACTTCCTCTTGTCAGTTCTTGGATTTTTTTTTTCTTGTTTGAGCATGTATAGAACTTGTGCATGCTGTCTTCATTGTTGTGAGTTCAAATACATAACTAACTAGCTGTCTGGAAAACTCTGTTTCCTTGTAGTCATCCAACATCTCTGTGTCTTACAATCTTCACTCCCCCAATTCTGCAATGACACCTGAGCCTCAGAGGGCAGAAGTTTGATATAAATGTATATTACATGCTGCAAACTCTTGTACACTGCATGTTGGTCAGTTGTGGGGTTTTTTTTTCTAATCTGTTCCATAAGGAAATTTCTCTGGTGAGAGTTGCGAGATGCATTATCTATGGATATAATGACAAATCATTAAGTGTAAGTTTAATATGGTAACTATTTAGGTAAAAACTAGTATTGGGATCTCTCCTGCATCCTATGAACTGTGTACATTCAGATTCTTAAGCCTGATATCAATGTCAGGTATGAGTTCCATCATAGGAAGCAGACATTAAATCCAATTAAAGAGTGGTTGGTTAATCCCATATTTCTATCAGTATTGTACCAGTGGGCATATCTTGCTAGGCCAATTGCTATTGTAGTTCACAGGATTCACAATTATGTGAGGTTGATGATTATTCTTTCTAGTACTATGCATAGCACCTTCCAGCACTAAGAATGCTAGCCAGTAGAAATGATGCTTTGGAGTCCACACCAGCTTGATTTCTCCTTGTTTGCTCTGTAGCTCATGTATATGTGGTCTACAGCAATAAGGTCTTATCATCCAGTTCTTGTGTGCAGACAAGAAAAAGGCAGTGGTCAGTATTGTATGAGGGGAGTCTATAGGACTCTAGGTCAAGAGTATCTAGAGGGAGATCATTCCTGGTATTGAGGCTCAAGGAAATGTAGTTAAAACCATTTTGAGATTTTATCTTACCCTTTCAGAATTGCAAAGATCCAAAAAACAAACTATGGTAAATGGTGACAAGGATAAGGAGAAGGACAAACTCTCATCCAGTACTGGTTGGTGTATTGAAAGTTGGTTCAGTCACTATGGAAATCAGTGTAGAGATTCGTCAAAAGAGCTAAACTCATTTACCATATGACCCAGGCATACCACTCTTGGGCATATACCTGAAAGACTGTATACCCTACTACTGAAAAATATCTTCATCCTTGATCATTGCTGCTTTTTTGAGAATAGCCAGAAAACAGGAAAAAAAAAACTAGCTATCCATCTACTGAAGAATAAATAATAAATGTGTGGGACATTTACATAATGGAATATCATTTAACTCTTAAAAAATGAAATTATGTATTTTGCAGGTAAATGGATGGAACTAGAAACAATTATTCTTAGTGACTTAAACCAGACTCAGAAAGAGAAGCACCACATATCTTGTCTCGTAGCTGAATGCAAGACTTGAAATTTTTGCTATGCAAGTTCTAATTTGAAAATACAGAGAGGTCAAGAAACTAACAAATGGACATGGGCTGGAGGGGTTATGCTTCCTAGAAGGGATAGTAGAATGAAGTGATATGAAGAGGGAAATGAGAATATTAGGAAGATTTAAATGGGGAAGAAAATGGAAGGTCAGGGCACAGAAGGGGGTATGGTGAGGGATGCATGACACTAGGCCTTTAGAAAAAGCCATATGGAACCCTACCACTATAGAAGCTTCTTAAAGTAAATATGTATATATTGTAGAAAGAAATGAAAATGAATTATTCTAAAACGGGGATATTGCCCTTTCTGGATACTACACACTCATATTTTACACTGTTAATTTAAGATACAACTTCACAATGTGGGTGTACTATAGAGTTCCAATTGCCTATACTGTATGGAATTAGGTTCCTTATTCCTTATACTCACATAATTAACTTGTATTTATAAAAACTTGCCTGTGTTTTCTGGTGTAGCCTCTGCCTGTTAATTGCTGATAAGTTTTACTTCTATGTTTTTCAATTCCCTCCTGTAGAAATTTCCCCCAAATAACCAAATTTATATGAAATGAATGTTATATTTTTGCATTTTTCTCCAGAGATCATTAATTTGTCTTTACAGGCTGCAGCTTTGAAAGCAGTATGATTTATTTTCAAATATTTATTTGTACATAAAATCTTATTGATTTATGCTTTTGCTCATTTTTGTTTGTGAATGAGGGGATAACTGAACTACTGGGTTAAATTTAGAGTAGCACTTGGAAATATTTTGAACTTGGCTTTCCTCTGTTGTGGGAGACAGACTTGAGCCTAGGGTGAAAGTCTTATTGGCAGCCATACAGCAGGCCTGAGGCAACAGCCTGACTGCTAGAGCCCTAAGAAACACCTTGTGACATTTGCACTCATTGGAAGATCATGAGACTGATGCCTAGAGCTTGCCAATCCCTAATCACCACCCTTGGAATTCTAAATTGCAACATTTAGATATTGCAACAGTTGTGGTCACGTGGTTTCCAGGAATCCAGGCTCCATAATCTGAAACTCATTATGCTAATGAGGCAACCTACTCGCTATTCTGTGATAGGACATTGTCTGTTATGCTAATAGGACACTAAATGATATGCTAATAAGGTATCCTACTTGCTGTACTGTGATAGGATGCTAAACCTGTTATGCTAATAAGGCATCCTACTTGCTGTGCTGTGATTGGACCACTACCCCTATATACGCTTGTGCCTTCCTGCAATAAACCAGATCTGTGTCACTTAACCTGGTCTCCTGTGTCTGAATATGGCTCTGATGACACAGTCTCCTCATCAGCCCTGGAGTCCAGGACTGGGCAGATGGAGCAATGACAGAAGGTGGCACCGGGCAAGCAGAAGAGCAGCCTCAGCTCAGGGAAGGCAGAAGAGAGGCCTCAGCCCAGGGCGAGCAGAGGACCAGCCTCAATGCCTGTGAGAATGAAGGAGTGGCGCCCGTGAGAACAGAGGAGCGGCTGCAGCTGGTGGTGACTCTACTCTGTGACATGAAAAATATTGTTTGTAGCATTTTAAAATTAATGTGATTTATATGGAATGGGTCCTCTTCATTATGTGAAATCATCAGTGGAATGATATTGACAACAGCTAGGAAGAGCTGTAGATCACTAGCTTAAGCACCATATTTAAAAAGGGTTTTGTAATTTTATTATTTCAATTCCTAACCCCCCAGAAGTATTATATGCCAGTGAAGTACATTCCAATAAAAGTACTTTCTTATTGAGTTAACATTACGTCATTTCATTTAAATCTATTTAAATTATTTTTTTGTTTTTTATGTTGGTAAAAACATGAGAAATAATATTTGCGAGTAATCACAGAATGAAGGATAATGACTCTAAAGGAAATATGTAGAAAAATCAATAAAATTAGAATTGGACCTGTCAAGAAAGAAATAATTTGCAAAACCAGTGCAGTTGCTAGGTTTGATTATTCAGTTGATTGGACTGATAGTCACCTAAGAGACTGAGTTTGGAAGGGCATTGCCAGGGAAGACTGGAAGGAGGGAAGACGTGCCCCGAATGTGGGCAACAATATCCCGTAGGCTGGAAATCTAAAATGGAATGAAAAGGGGAAAGGAAAGGCAAGCACTCCCTTGGTCTCTCTGTTCATGGATACAGTGACAGGCACTCTGTTCTGCTCTCCTATGGCTGACTACCATAATGAGCTTAAAGCATGAGCCAAAAACTCAGTGTGAGTTCATTCACTGGAGGCTAGTCAGCCAATCTAGCTTCACTCCTTTAAAGAAGACAAATTTTTCCTTGCCCATCAGTGATTAGCAGCCAATAGTTCCTCAGCTAAGGTTGGGACCTCCTGCCCATTTCCCCTGTTCCTTACCAGGTTTTTGTCTGATTGAGTTTGTGTAGGTCTTGTGCACGCTGTCACTATTGCTATAAGGTCATATGAGCAAATTCCCAGAAACCAGGAAGATTCTGTTCCCTTATTGTCATGCACCAACTGTGACTTTTACAATCTTTCCATCCCCCACCTCTACAATGATCCCTGAACCATGGGTGGGTGAAGTTCAGTATGGAAATCTTATTCAAGGACACACACTCTATAGTCTCTTACTCTCTATACTTTGGCTAATTGTGACCTTCTATGTTCATCACCCTCTGTCACATGAGGATGCTGTTCTTCTATATCACATTACACTTATGTATAGACATTCCATTATAGATGTGTCACTTAGGGTCAGGCTTCTATCTCACAGACACTTATTCTCTGTGTGTGACCAGTTGTGGAACTCGGTACAGGTCTCCATCTGTTACCAAAAGAAGCTTCTTTGATGAGTGGTGAATTGGTATACTTGTCTGTAAATATAAGGATCAATATTTACCATACAGTAAGAAACAGTAAGGGCTGTGGCAATAGCCTATATTATTTTAGGAGTCTCATGGACTACCATGACCTACAACTTGAAGGGAGATTTCTTCTGTCTGGCACTGTGTTTTTTGTTACTTGGCCTTCAGGTATACACATGTTCAGAAATTGTATGTGCATTTTTAAAGAGGATTTTGACTAATACATGTCCCTCTTGTTTCTCACACCACCTAAGCATTATTTATTTTCCCCCTTTAACTCTCTAACCATCCTCCCCCCTCCCCAGTTAAAGTAACCCCCTTTTCCCCTTGAGAATACCTGTTTCCTATGATCCCCCATATCTTGATCTCCTCCTCCCCTTAATCCCCATTATTCTTAACTCTTCTTCTTCCCTTCCTAGTTAAATGTCCCCACTTTCCTCATTTTATTCTTCTCAATACAGATTTTAACAACATCAAAAATCATTATTTTCTGATCATACTTCTGTTTTTATTTCCCTGCAGCCAATGTTTATAAGTGAATTATTAAGCTCTGCATATTCAGAGAAGGATAATATATTCACCTTTCTTCATAACTATATAGGAAGGAGAAATGACAATTGAATATAAAATGACTATTACATAGTCGTTCAGTTCTCACACTTATTATACATAAGATCAAGGGATTTGAACAATTAAATTTGAGAAAATTCTTTTCTTTAGATAAGGTGATTTCAAGGACATAATATATTTCATGTTTATGAAAATATTCAAATGTAGTGTAACATCTCATTGGTATGAGGAACGAAGTTCCAATAGCGTCTGGTCTATGATAAAATCTATTTTAGAGCAGATCTACCATGATAAAAATTGAGATCATATTAAGCAATGCTTATAAAGTATAAATGATATATTTTATGTAGATGAAGATAAATAATTTTGTGTTGTTTCACATCTCACACGCTCAGTACATTCCACGGATGTGGTTTTCAATCTTCCTTCATGACAGATGTCTTCTTCGGGAGACATTATCTTCACTGAGCTGTCTCAGTAGAAGAAGATGGGGTGATGGGTGGACTGACTCCCTTTCCTGAGAAGATAAAAAGAGATTCAATTTATTTGTATATATTAGGCCAAGGTCAGCCTTTATCTGAAACCACATTCCAGTCTTTCTACTTCATTACCCTGCTTTATTTCCTCCTGTAAATTTCCTCAATAAATTACTCTCATGGGAATTCCTGTCCCAATCTCTGCATCTAGATAAAGTGTCTTAAGTTAGGTATCAGGGAGGTCTTAATTTTATAGCTGCAAAGGGTGAAGGTCGTATTCCCTTAATGACTGTATCTGTCCCCAGCATTTTGGTCTCAATCCATTAGTCTCTAAGCCCTGCCACAAGATGCAATAGAACTGTGTAAAACAGCTGCCTGTGTTAAATCAATTATATAGGCTTTCTGTTGAGCCTCACAGACTTCCTTTTTTTGAGGATAAGCGAAATCTTTATCTCAAGTACAAATATTTTATATGGAATTAACTGGAGTATTCTTCCTGTACATGACCCTAGTGTATGATCCATTCTGAAACCACATTAACAATGCAACAATTTCTCTTTTAAATAATGGACCATTTTCCTTATTATGAAAGAACACAATTTAGATGACCCACTGGGTCAGTACTTTCTTAAAAATGAGGTGGATAGTGCTGGTTATCCTGTTTGCAATACATGTCAGAAGGATTTTGCAAGCATAAACAAATCATAAGTTTATAAAACTTTTTCTTAGTCTTTTGTTGAGATTGTGTTTCATTATGTATCCCTGGTTAGCCTCAAACACACTATGAACACCAGACTGGCCTCAAACCCACAGTGATCCCCAACCTCTGCCTCCTCAGGCCTGGGATTGAGTAAAGGCAAATGACATATAAAACATATTATATTATTGCAGATTTCAATTTTATTTGATATTCTTTTTTAATGTTAAGAAACAAAGACACAAACATATGAGTATAAATCATGCAAAATTACTGAAAATACATTTTAATTTTTATGACAACAAACATATTGAGAGTACAAGTTGTATATACTTAATATTTTCCTTTAATGAAATGAAGGCATGCAAATTTGTATTTCTTGTCTCCATAAAAACTTTGGAAAGCCTCTCAATGACTGTTTCCTATGTTGCACATTAACATCATCAAAACTTTGAATATTACTAAGACTAGATAATTTTATTTTCACCTAAAAGGAAAAATAAGGGGTTAGAGAGATGGCTCAGTGGTTAAGAGCAATGGCTACTCTTGCAGTTTTTCTTTACTTTTTTGTTGAGATTGTGTTTCATTATGTATCCCTGGTTAGCCTGGAACACACTATGAACACCAGACTGGCCTCAAACCCACAGTGATCACCAGTCTCTGCCTCCTCAGGCCTGGGATTTCCTCCTCAGGCCTCCTCCTGCCTCCTGAGGCCTGGAGTTACAGAAAGTTGTTAGCTAAAATATGATTCTTGGGAATCAAATATGAGTCCTGGGTTTGATTCCCAGGACTCATATTTCAGCTAACAACTTTCTGTAACTCCAGTTCTAGGGGAACCCAATACCTGCTTCTGACCTCTACAGGCATTGCATGACACAGGTTCATTTACAGACAAGTGCACAGTGCACTCATACACATAAAATTAAAATGATAAATAAAATATTTTAAAGTAAGAGGAGAGATGAATGGAGATTGGGTGGCATGGGAAGCCAGAGAAAAATGTTTTGGCTTGGAACCCCATGAGAAACCGCATACAGTGTCTGAACTTTGGTGCACATGTGATGTGGGTGCTGTATTGCAAAGAGCACAGTGCCAAATAAGGGAGACCTCCCTTTGAGAGGTTGGGAGTAGTTCAAGAGACTCCCAAAGTAACACAAACTATTGCCAGAGCCCTTGCTTATCTCCCAAAACTCAAAGTAAGCCCCTACTGCTGAAAACAGGATATACTTCAGACACAGGACATGGAGCAATGGAGCTGGAACTGACCTAGAAGCCTTCTCCCTGAAGACTAGATCTCACAATTCTAGAGGATACTATTCAAACTTCTAAAGAAGAAAATCAATCAATGTTCCAACCAAGCCCTAAAGCCTAATAACCATAAAACCCTGCATAATAAGCAACCTCTGTGCAGTAGTGGCACTGTTCTATGGGGGATAATCAGTTGCTATCTCATTGGACTTAAAGAACTCTCAATGTGAGGGAACTCATGGGTGGCACTGTTAATATAGCCGTGTGGCTAGAGAGATCAAAGATCCCAGAGAAAAGCATACCTTTGCCATATCCCTAGACAAATTAAATTTCTTAGTGTAGGCTAAATATGGATCCTTATATTTACAGATAACTATTCCTTACACCACTCATCAAAGAAGCTTCTTTTTGCAATAGATGGAGGATATTATTGTAGAGTCCTACAACTGGACACACATAGAGAATGTATATATGAGAGATGCCCAGTCCTAGGTGACATATCTGCAGTGGAAACTCTACACCTAAGGCTCGTGGAACATAGAGGAAAAGGAGGTGGAGAGAACACTAGTGCATCCTTCAACTCTTACTAGTGAAGCTTCCTTATATACCAGAGTGTAATGTACACTAAAGGCTACAACTAGCTAAGTTTTAGAGTCTGTAGAGAGTGTGTCCCTGGATAGGACTCCTGTATTAAACCTCACCCACTCATGGATTGGGAACCAACGTGGAGGATGGCGCAGAAAGATTGTAAGGGTCAGGGTTGATTCATGACCATAGGGAAACAGAGACTTTCAGGCAATTGGGAGCTTACTCATGTGAACATACAGCAATGGTGGCATATTGAACAAGACACTTGCCAACTCAATCAGATAAGGGCCAGAAGTGGAGCTAGGGAAATGATCAGTGGGCCATCCATGACCTGGACAAGGTATTACCAGTTCTAAATGACCATAGATAACAACCCAGAATACTTTACCCAGCAAAACTGTCTATTATAGTTGAAAGGGAAAGAAAAATCATCCACGACATAGATAGGGTGAAAGAAAACATGCCTGCAAAACCTGCCTTTCAAAGAATACTTGAAGCAATACAAAAAATGGAGAAAGGAACAACTATCCACCAGTGGCAACATAAAGAAAACAAATGAAGGTATAATTACGGAAACACACAATTTGATGAAGAATGAGAACAATAATTAAAATGATGGCAACCAATTCTCATTTTTCAATTATAATTTTAAATATCAATGGACTGAACTCCCCAGTCAAAAGACACAAGCTAGTTGAATGTATTAAGAAATAAAATCCATCTTTTTGTTGTCTGCAAGAAACCATTTCACCTTCAAGGACAGACACTACCTTAAGATGAAAGGATGGAAAAGAACACTTTAAATAAATGCCCCTAAAAAACAAGCAGTGGTTGCAATTATAATACATGACAAAATAGACTTCAAACTAAAACTAATCAGAAGAGATAAAGAGGATCACTTCATTCTGATCAAAGGAAAAATTAACCAAGAAGATATTACAATCATGAACATATGGGCACCAAACTCTGTGCACCCAAATTCATAAAAACAATACTACAGGACTTTAAGACACAGATCAACCCCAACTCAGTAATAGTAGGGGACGTCAATACCCCACTATCTCCATTATGCAGGTCAACTGGACAAATAATAAACAGAGAGACATCTGAATTAAATTATACCATCATTCAAATGGACCTAACAGACAACTTCCGAATAGTCCACCCAAGCATGAGAGAATACACATAGTGGGGCACAAAACAAGCTTCAACAAATAGAAAACAATTGAAATTCTTCCATGCATTCTGTCAGACCACAATGCAATAAAGTATAAAATTTACACTGGAAGAAGCCTTAGTCACTACATGAACTCATGGAGATTAAACAACCTACTCCTGAATGATGAGTGGGTCAAAGGAGAAATTACAAAAGTGTTTGATAGGTATGTCCTCCTTCCTAAGAGACTCCATAGACAGAGGGTGTGACAATCAACCCTCCTACCCAATCAGTCAGCTTCAATAGCATAAGAGGGGAGGTTTAGGGACAGGCATGGAGGAAGCTGGGAGGTGGCAGGAAGTCGCCATCTTGGGCATTGCTTGGATGAAAGCTCACCATCTTGGGAAGTGCTTAGAAGAGAGGGGAGTTGAAAGCTCAGCCGAGATGTTGGGGAAAGAGCCCACAGGTGCATGCCTTTTTTAAGTTACTCTCTTCCAGACATCATAAAAAATTAAGTCTCTTCTGCTAATTGTACATATAGAACATAACCTAAAGAAGATGCATATCAATGCCCTAAGAAGTAGGAAACAATCTGGTCACATTAACTACTTCTAGCAAGGATTACATTAACTTCATGTTATATTTTTAACTATGAGAACTCTTGAAAAATTTTTATACATGAGAAAATTATATTTATCTCTCTTATTTAATGATAGTTATTGAGATGATCTAATTGGAAATAAGAGAATCATGTCTTATTCTTCCTTCTTATCTTACTACATGAAATTTCAAATGACCAAGAACTACTTATAATATATTAAAATATTTAGAGTGTGTATAACTGAAGAATAAATATGTGTCCATGCAGACATCAAAGATTATGCATATATCAAAGATTATTTCTGTTGTACCGTTATAATATTTTTGGTAAAAATCTGGTCTACTAAGTATTTAAATGTTATCAAACTGTGCTAGAATGTATAGGATAAGCAGTTGATATTCAGGCTACAATAGGAAACTCCTAAAACCTCAAAAAAAAAACCTTCAACAAATCAAATAACCTGATTTAAAAATGGGCAATTAATCTACATTGACATTTCTCAAGAATGAATGCAAACGTGTGCCAGAAGGATTTCTCAACAGTTAGGAGAGCTTGCACACTTGCAGAGGACCCAGGTTCAATTCCCAGTGTCATCATGGTGGCTACCCACTTTCCTTAACTCCTATTCCAGGGTATCGACACCTTCTTCAGAGCTATGTGGCCATTGCCTTCTACATTCAGGCAATCCACTCATACACATAAAATAAATATAATAAATATTTCAAAAAAAGAATGAATATAAATGGCTAAAAGACATAAAGAAGCTCACATGACTATTCATGACAGAAATGCAAGTCAGAACCATAAAAATATCATCTTACCCCAGCAGGAAAGACACATACAAAAATCAAAGACAAGACGTGCTGATGAAGATGCAAAAATTACACAGCCATTACGTAAAAAATCATATAGAATTTCATCAAGACTTTAAAACAGCACTGGGCATAGTGGCCCATGCCTTTAATCCCAGCCCTCTGGAGGCAGAGTCATGGAGATCTCTGTGAGATCAAAGCCAGCCTGATCCACATAGTGGCTTCCAGGCAGTCTGAGGCTTATATTTAAAAAAAAAAAAAAAAAAAAAAAAAGCTAAACAAAAAACAAAAACAAATCAGACAACAAATATAAAAACAAACGTCAAAACAATAATGTATTATCAAATAGTTCTACTACTTGGTACATATCCAAAGGAAATCTAATAAACACAGAGAAGACACATGTATGTTCCCATGTTCATTGAGCAGTATGCTCCAGAGCAACGAAATGATAACAATAGAAAGCTCTGGTAACTAATGAATGGATACAGAAATTGTGGAGCATATAGCAGTAGAACACTGTTTGGTCATAAATGAATGAAATGTTACAGCAGCATGAATGGAACTGAAGATCATTCTGTTGAGAGAAATGCGCCAAACACAAGAAGACAAATACTTTAAATCTCATATGGATTTTTAAATGTTGATTTCATAGAAAATGGGAGTTAAGTTGTGGTTACCATTGGGTTGGTAATAAAAATTTCATGATGGAAATCTTCATTCGGATCAGTGAATACTAAGTTAGAGCTGTGTTGTTCAGTATAAGTATAGTGAATATAGAAAATGGTACTGCACTATGCATTTTTGAAAAACTCAAAGAAAGAACTCTCAATGTTTTACCATAAAAATGGCAAATATTTGCATTTATATGCATGTTTAACATGTTTATACATCACATAATGTATACAGTTATCATTTTCTCACGTTATTGTTACCAATGGAAAATCTTAATTCCTAGTGCTAAGTCAAATTGTATATATTTTGAGAAGTTGCTTTCCACAGTCTAAGCAAAATATTCTTTGTGTAGTTTAACATGTCAACTGCTGTGTAAACAGGTGGTTCAATAAGAAATCAGTCTTGAGAATAAAACTACACCATATTGTGAGAGTAAACAAGCCCCAAATATATGCCTCTTGACATTTCCCTGGATATGCCAAATCTCTTGTCTGACATAATTAAATTTATTTCTGCTAGGGGAATTAAAAGAATGAAAACATGTTTTGAGAAACTACATGGTAAAATAAAGCAGACAAAACTTTTGTTCCTAAGGGACATACAAGTCAATATTACCATCATTTTAAAATTTGAAATACTCAAGGTCATATATACTTACATGTGTAGCATTTCAATTCAATAATAATGACAGAATCCGAAACATTTTATTGCTACTTTTCTGTGATCATATTCTTCAAAATTACCCTGAGTCTGCAAAGAAATTACAGAACAAAAACTTAGCATGGTCATAATACTTGACTTCTATTGTATAATGTTTAGATTCATTTTATTTTTTAAACTATGTATATGTGTGTGTGTGTGTGTGTGTGTGTTTGTGTGTGTGAGGTATGGACACATGTGTACTCAAGGAGGCCAGAAGTTTTTTATCTGCTTAAAGCTGGAGATAGGCAAGGTTGTGAGCCACCCAGCTAGGTGCTGAGAATCAAATGTAGGTCCTCTGCAAAAGCAATATGTGCTCTTACCCATTGAGTCATTTCTCCAGTCCCGTGTGCATATTTTAAAAATTGTGTTCCAGGTATTTTTTATTATTATAAACTCACATAGTTATTATATTCATTTTCCTCTGACTTACTCTTTATCTGGGGACATGAGAACTAACAATATTTTTATAAATCAATATAAAGTTTTAAACAAACCAATGATCATATGAGGAAGGCAATAAGGTTTTTACTGGTCATGCATCCAATCATATTCTTGAATGGGTCTCATATATCTGTCTATCCTGGAAATTGCTGTGTAACAAACAATTTCCTTGAGCTTCTGATGCTCCTGACTTTGTCTCCTAAATGCTGTGATTGCTGTCATGAACTACCACATCCAGTTTATGTGTGCTGGAAACTGAACCCAGGGTTTTTGCATGTTAAGAAAATACTCTAGCAACTGAAATAAACTGATTTGTTTAAAGAGAAAGAATACATAAGTTGGGAGAAACATTGTTAAGAATTTAGAGGAATCATAACCATAACTCAATTGATTTGATATAGATTACAGACTCAAAACTTAACTAAATAAAATAATTTTCATTATGTTCAAACCTCAAGAGCCTGTGAGATGGCTCAGATGTAAAAGTATCTGACAAGCTCCCAAGGAACAGAGTTCAATTCAAAGTATCCACTTCATAAAATTGTTCTTTAATCTCTACATGTGTGCATTGGTACACTTGTGCAGCTCCCCCCTCAAGAAAAAACACATGTACATGTGCAAACAAATGTAAGCATGTTGAGAGACTTAAGTGTGCCTTGCTTGGTGGGGAACCTCACTTTCATAATGGATGGCTATACTGACCGACCACAGAGTTTTGGACCCTGGGACTTGTGTCTTTTCAACAAGCTGTTTATTACAAATTCAGAGGGTTTTTATGCATTACAAGGAACTTGCAGTCACATGGGGTTTGTCAGTCACATATAAATACTTAGCGTAAAAAGAACCAGGACATATAGCATTTTTGGCACCAGCAGGATGCTTAAACTTTTACTCAAGGTTATCAATGTCTGTCTGGTAATTTATTGGCCGCAGTGTTTTATTTCTTAGGGCTAAAAGCATGGCAAACTTTTAGATTTTAGCTCAGGAGTAGACCTTTAACCGGGCCTAATTTCTTAGCTAATGACAGCTGAATTATTTGCTCAGGACAAGAGATTAGCTGTTGACCAAGACAATTCTCCACAGACCAAGGAGCCTGAAGTTTTGATCTGTCCTCTTTTCTCCTGCTAGTCTCACAGTGTTCTGTAAGACAGGGATTATCAGAGCTACTGTTTTCAGTGCCCCTCCCTTTAGCAAAGAATGCAGCCTGGACTTAAAAAGTTTTAGGCTCATCTCACCCTGTGGCATGCCGTCCTTGTTTCCTACATATTCACACAATTTTTTTAAGCTTGAAAGCTTAAAAGACAGATTTGGGTTTCAGGCCTACGAATTCCAATGGCAATTCACACTATTCTAATTTAGAACCAGTAGTATTTTTATTTATATGTCTAAAAATAATTTGTTTTCACTTTGTGTGTGTGTATGTGTATGTGTGTGTGTGTGTGTGTGTGTGTGTGCCTGCATGTATGAAAACCACATGCTTGCTTGTTGCCTGCAGAGATAAGAAGAATATGTTGTATCCCCTGGAGCTGGAGTTACAGGCAATTGTGAGCCCTTGTATGGGTACTGGAAACTAAATCTGGGTCCTCCGAAAAGCAACATCTTCTCTTAACCGCTACCCATTTCCTAAGCCTCTGGTTTTCATTTCTTAGGTGGAGTCTCACTAATTTACCCAAAGCTGGTGCAGAACTTATTGGGTTAAGAGATCTTCCTGATTAGCATTCTAAGCAGCTGTGACTACCCAGCAGATAACTGCCATTAAGTCTGGATAAGGCAACCTATTTCTTAAAAACTGTGTGTATATGAATAGACAGCAATAAAATATCTCTAAATATATCTGAATTATATTTCTTTGGTCATAAAACATCATAATTGAAATTTAGCTTTCCTATTACATATTTTTATAATTATGAAAATTTATATGTAAATAAAAGTGAAATCTGAAAATTATAAATGATATATTATTAACATTTTATTATATTTTATTTAGCATCTTGAAAGTAAAATGATGCCAATAGCATGCAAGTTAATGGATAATTATGCTTCTATATGTAATAAACATGAATTACTTAAGTGTTCTTTTTGCTTCTGGGCTACATTATAAAGTAATACAGTGAATAAAATATAATATTTAGGCAAAGTCTAGTAAACAGCCACAGAACCTATTCAATTAATAACTTTTTTAATATTTATAATGGGAGAAGATCATTGCAATGTTTTATAGTGGAAAGGAATATAACATCTAGCTCTCCTTATTACATGTTAAAATTGCAAGGTTTCTGGGCTGGAGAGATGGTTCAGTGGTTAAGAGCACTAACTGCTCTTGTAGAGGACCATTGTTTGATTCCAGCACCCATATGATGACTCACAATGCTCTGAAATTCAAGTTCCAGGGGATCCAACACCCTCTTCTGACCTCTGCAGGCCTTCACTTACACACATGAAGGAAACACAATAATACACATAAAGTAATAATAATAATAATAATAATAATAATATATTTTGAAAGGAAGTAAGGGGAAAGAATGAACCTTAGAGAAAAGAACAGTAGAAGACTGGTGTTACTAAGGGACAAATGCATAAAATGGTGGTATTTAAATGGGATGGGTGAGGGAGGGTTATACAAAGAACTTTGGGGACAAAGGGAAAGAAGAAGCTCAAGAAAGATGGGACCTTCAGTGACTGGTATTATCAAGGGAAAAATGGAGAAAAGGGGACACTTTAAATAGGGAAGTCATGGTGTATGGTTTAGACAGGGAAAGACAGAGGAGAGATAAATAATGCCTAGTATGACCCGGAGGTTGCTCTGACAAGCCATGGTCCCACCACCTTCCCAAATGCTGCTAAAGGAGTTTAACCCATTAAGGGGAGGGGCTATGGATACACAAGCCAGGAAAACCCCAAGGCTGCTCTCTTGCCATTTTGTGTGGCTGTGGGGCCACAGGATTTATGTTTGGGTATGAACTTTTTGAGCACAGCTGTGAATGGGGTAGTTGCCATTTTTTGGAACAGAGCTGGGCAACATCAAGGCTAGACAGCAAGTGTGGATGACTGCCCCTCTCAGGGGCTCTACCGGTGGCCGGTGTTACACATACAAGCGTGTGAGAACCCATGTCTTTGTAAATAACCCCCTTTCCTGGATGTCATGTACACTGTGCAAAATCCAAATAGAATGTCTTATGTCTGGTTTGACAATCTGCTTTCAGGACCCTGAGTGAGGGGGAATCTCCCAGCAGTAAGGGAAAATTTAGTGAACCACATAGCTAGTGTAAAAAAAACAGAGGAAATCATAGTAATCCAAAAACCTAATGACAAATTACATGTACACTATCTCTAAATGAGTCCCGTGTGTAGCTAAAGGCTACATAACTAGAAACACTGCCAGACAGGTGAAACCCCCCTTTGAGTTGTTGGCCACAGTGGTCCAAGCATTGCCAAAATTACACAGGTTTTGCCACTACAGCCATTGATTGCCTCCCAGAACTTGAAGGTAAGATCCTGATGCTGAAGGCAGAACGTACTTTGGACACAGGATTTGGAGCAATTGAACTGGAATTCACCTGGAAGCCACCTCCCCTGAAAGTTAACTATCATAGCTTTCCAAACCACAATGCAAGGTGCTGAGGGAGAACATCAATTGCTGATTCAACTTCAACTTCAAGAACAAATAACCACATCAATGACCTGCACAGCATGCAACATTGATACAGTAGTAGCACCTTTATCTCAGGGACAATCAACAGCTACTTACTTGGACTAAAAGCCAATTGAATGGGAAGAAACTTATGTGTAATACTATAAGCATAGCCAAATACATATGGCTGGAGAGATCATAGATCTTAGAAGAAAACACCAAAACTCTCAGATACCTAGACTAATATAATTTCTTACTATGTGCAAAATATGCATCCTTATATTTACTGACAAATAGCCCATTCGCCACTCATCATATGAGCTTCTTTTGCACCAGATAGAGATGATTACAGAGTACCACAACTGGTCACATGCAGACATTGTCTATGAATTTCCCAAGTCTAAGTGGCATGTCTACAATATAACCTCTAGACCTAGGGCTCATGAACATTGAACAAAGGGTGAAGAAGACAGTAATGAATTTCTTAGTTCTCATTAATGAAGTTCCCTCATGCAGTGGAGGGCCAGGAACACAAAAGGTCACAAATGGATAAAGTAAAAACTAAGAGTCTGCAGAAAGGTAGTCCTTGGATAGGATTCCCATATTAAACTACACCCATTCAGGGCTCAGGGACCATTGCAGGAGAGGGGGTGGAAAGATTATAAGACCCATGGAGGAGGTGCACGGCCATATGGAAATAGAGCCCTACACAGTGCTCCTGGGGCCCTCATATGAACCTACAGCAATGGTGTCAGCATGCGTAGGACCCATGCAAACTCAGACAAAACCCCAGCAGAGAGCATGGAAAACAGACAACTGTCCTCAATCATAACTGAAGAACTATTGGCAGCCAAATACTGTTGAGTGAGGAAGAGCTGGTTTTCCTTAAGTGAGAGACCCTAGGCTGACTAGACCTCAGTAGATGAACTTCTACTGAGGGACATCTGGGGACACTAATCGACCTTAAGACAAGTGGCAGAATATATGAATATACGAATTCCAGTGCGGTGTTATGGGAGGGTGTCAGATATGACAGAGTGCATGGGATTCTGAAGGGTATAGGAGAGGTATTAATGAGTAAGGGGATCTGGATTTGATTGGGAAATTTTGTATAAAATTTAAAAAGCTCAATAATAATAATAATAAAAGAACTACACAGAAAATCAATATTTTTATAAAAGTTGAAATGTTCCATCAGAACCAAAATGTTTTAGAAGATACATAAAAATAAATGCAACTAGAGTTTATTAAAGAGAGGCTGGAGTGATGGCTCAGCGGTTAAGTACACTAGTTCTTGCAGAAGACCCAGGTTCAAATCCTAGCACCGCCATGGCAGCTAACAATTTTCTGTAACTCCAGTTCTAGGGCATCTGATGGCCTCTTCTGTCTTCTGAGGGCATTGCACAACATGGGTGCATTTACCTACATTCAGGCAATATACTCATACACATAAAGTAAAAATAATAAAATATTAAAGAGAAGCTGTATGGCATAAAGTAAAATTTAGAAACATCTTTAGTCTCTAAATAATGGTGACCACAAGTTTCTATTTTCAGACAGAGACAACTCGGAATAGAAATGGCACAATTCAAGCTGGGTTACTGAGTAGAAATTAGGGAAGTACTATCTCGAAATGTGTGGGAAAGGATATTCAAAGTCAAAATAAAACAAGATCCTTGCCCTGTGTTGCATGAGGGGGCTTCTTTGACATGACTTGAGAGATATATTAGTATTCTTTCTACCCCGTGTTATAATATGTTCTGTGAGCCTTAAGTGTAAAGGTTCTATTGTAGATGTGTCACTTAGGGTTGTGCATCTCACAGACACTTATTTTCTGTGTGACCAGTTGTGGAACTGTGTAATAGCCTCTGTTTGTTGCAAAAGAAGCTTCTTGCAAGAGCCAAGGGAGGAGATTATGACCATATGAAAACAGAATTTTACAGGATCCTGGGAGCTTGCTCATATGCATCTACAGCTGCAATGGTGTCAGCAGGCACAAGATCATGCCAACTCAGACAAAATAGCAGCATAAAACAGGAAAATTGGCAGCAGGCCCCAACTTTAGCTGAAAAATTATTAGCACCTGATTACTGCTGGGTGAGGAAAAGTTGATCTACTTTAACAGAATGATTCTAGATAGGGTGACTAGACTCCAGTGGATTAACTCATACTGAGGGATGTCTGGGTATAGTAATTTGACTTCCTATGCCTTAACATATCATTTATGACAAACTGAATGAAATCTGGTGTCAGGATTGGGGGGGGTGCAAATGGGGGAGAGGGTATAAAGATAATTAAGATATTTTATAAGAAATGGACAAAAAATCAATAAAAATATACATTAAAAAATAAAAGTCACAGGGAAGAAAAGGGAGCATGAAGCACCCAGGAATAGAGATTGCTGGGGTATTCTCTCTCTGCCTTTGTGAAGTGGCAAGGTGAAGGAGTTATTAAATAATCCTGAAAGAAAGTCAATCACTTGGAAGACACCATAGCAAATTCTAGCCCACTCAGGAAGGAGAGAGCCTGCCACAGAATGTCCTTGCTAATCATGTAGCAGGAAAGCAGGAGTCAAGAAACTTGCTGAAGTAGTAGTCTCAAGGAATAAAACAAAACAAAACAAAACATATAACCAGAAAGAAGTCAGGTTATATGTAATGTTCTTTAAGAAAAAACACAATTATGCAAATTTGTGGGATACAAAAAAAAGCATGTCTCCCAAGCATGTGTGACAAGCTGAGGTTGAATCCAAAGGGGCTTAGAAGAAATAAGCTGCTCATCATCCATCACTGTTGACAGTTTATTAAACATAGTAAATAATAGTCAATAAGGTTTCCTAAGGCAGAAACTATTCTCCAATGGTGTTGTATGTTTGTTTGTTTGTTTATTCCTTATTTGTTGTATTGGGAATGAACCCAGGGTTTGGGGCTTGCTATATTTGTGATCTTTCACTTAGCTGTACCCCCAATTCTTGTGCTATGCTTGAGACTATTAATAATCAGCAACATTTAGAGCAAGAGTCTGTAGTTTTTCTTATATTAAAAATAAAATACAATGAAATAAATTCTATTAGCATTGTCTATTATTCACAGCTTTTCTTATGATTCTTTATGTTTAGTGTTTCCTACTATATATACTATGTGCAATTAAATATAACCCTTGGCTGAACATGTTATTATTCTGTCCTTTCCTAGTAATTGCAGTGCATACCCTGTCATTAGGTAAAAGCAGACTGCTAATGATCTAATTCTAACATTCTCATTCAAATTACTCAGTATTCTGACCATGTTACTGATTAATTCTGTCATCCAACTGCCTATGCAATTAATGAGATTATACAGAATAAATATACCAGACGTTATGAATTTTAATGTTAAATATCCATGTGTTAAGGTGAATGTTTCTGAAGAACTTTAAATTGTGAAAAATAAAATCATTTTTGAAACTCTTACTATGCCATTATTGTTAGCATTTGAAATATTTTAACTATTTTTTACTATTAATGCTGTAAAAAACAATGATCCTTCAAATTTTTAGAATTTTATCTTGTATTTGTTAGCACAGAACTGATTGCTTTAATTTTTCTTTCAGTTATAATTTGTACTTCTGGTTGCCCAGCAACTTGATGGCATTATGTCTTAACTGTTGTTTATTTGGGGGGATATGAATTGCCTAAATCAGTGACTGTCTCCATAGAAAGCTCTTCACCATTATCTTTGCATATCAGGATGAGTTACACCAATTGATTAGATTTCATTTCCTTTCCTAAATGTAGCGATATCCAGGATAATATTTCCTCTTATGATGTGAGAAGGACCTAGTACTGACAAACCCAATAAAACATGAGGGCAGATAACTATAAGGAACAACTTGTTGCTTGAAAATATTTAACCCTAATATTCACATATGCTAATATATATGTAGAACATCTTATCAACCTCTGTTATTTTCCTTTGAAACATACGTATCATATGTACTATTGTACTAATTTCCATGGAACAATTTTCTAAGAGATAAGGAAAGAACTAGAAGCAGTGATACAAATTTTCTCTGAGGAAAGATTTCTTAAATGTAAGTAATAATTCGTCTTACCTAGCTGTGAACTGCTGGCCTGGTAACACATTCCTCCTGATGTAGTAGTGGCAAATATATTATGGGGGCAGCCTCAGGTTTTCAGAATGTATTTAAAGTCAAATCCATATGATAAAATCCATACCTGGAACCATTGTCAGGGTCAACAACTTAGGGCCAGTTATGTCATAGACCCAACAGAAGACCATACTACTAATTTTCTGCTACATAGACATAATGTTAAACTGACTCCTAGTGATTTATCATTATATTTATAGATTAGTACATCTCTCATTCCTCATCATAAAAGCTTATTTTTGCAGTAGATGGCAATTAACACAGAGACCTACAAATGATCAACTTACAGAGAATAAGAGACTATCTACTGTCCCTCCACAGACTCAGGAATCATTGAAGACGAGGGAGCAGAAATGTATAAGAGCCAGAGGTGTTGGATGACTATAAGGCAGGTGCATATATAAACTCACAGCTGTTGTGACAGTATGCACAAGACCTGTGCAAGCTCAAGTCAGAGAAAATGCCAACATGGAATGGAGGTGGGAGGACATCTTGAATTCCAACCCCTAGCTGAGTTGCTGTTTACAATTGATGGTGATTTAGATAGAGAGATCAGTTTTCTTTGTGTGTGTGACCTTTGGTAGGTTGACCATACTCCAAGAGTATTTGGGGAAAACAAATTAGACTCTGTGGTCTTTGTAAAAATAAAAAGGGGAAAAAGGCACAAAGTTGCAAAGGGGTTAGAGAGGTAAGGCTAGATACCAGAGAAGATGGGAAAGGGAGTTGAAAATGATCAAATTACATTGTTTGAAACTCTAAAGAACTAATTACAATATTATTTTTAAACATTCAGCTCATGGCATTTGAAAAAAAAAAGATTAGTGACTCTTGAAACCATATTTTCTCCAGTACAGATATGGGGGTTCACTTTTAAAGGCTCAAGACTTTCGAAAAGTAAAGACTACAATGCTAATTTGTATAGTATTATAAGCTAGAAGTTTCCAGAGTATAAGCACCAGATTCTGAGTTATCCAAGTTTATCTTTGCTTCCTTTTTTGGGAGAAGCTAAAAAGAAATTAAACTCCTGTTTAAATATATATTCTTCCTTCATGATAGAATGGTAAGTCTGGACAAATCTTATAATGTATTTTTTAGAAGCTAGCATAACTGGACATTGTAACAATGCATAGTATCCAGAAAAAGAAGTATTTGTGGAAAACAAATGATGATATTTTTACTCTTCCTTTCATTGTTAGCCCTAAGCATCAACAGATGAGGTGACATGAAATTGAACTTTCTGCGTAGCAATAGAAACTATCAGCAGAACACTCAGCCCACATGGTGGGAGAAAATGCTTATCAGTTATGCTTCAGATGGAGTGATAATATTGAAAATGTACCAAGAAATACAGTAATTAAGTGCCAAAAATATACCAATCAAAAAATGGACTAAGGAAACAATCAGACAGGTGTCAAAAGAAGAAACATATATGACCAATAACTAAATTTAAAAGTGTTTAACGTATCTAGTCATCAGGGAAATCCAAATGAAAATCCCCCAAGGTAGCATCTCACCCTGGTCAGAATGGCTATCATCAAGAAGTCTGACAATAAATATTAGAAAGATTTTAGGGACGGAGAAGCCCATATTCTACCCTGGTGGTGGTAGTATGAATGAATACAGCTGTTATGGGAAACAGTTTGGAGGTTCCTCAGAAAATTAAAAATGGAAATACCACGTGACTCAGCTATTCCACTCGGGCATATATCCAAAGAACTAAATATAAAAACATAGAGATATTTGCACATCTATATTCATGGCTGTTACATTCATAAGAGCAAAGAAATGGAACCAGCCTGGATGTCCATCAGTTAGAAAAATAGATAAGGAAAATATAATACATGTACAATAACATTCAGATGTAAAGAGAAATGAAATCATGAAATTTGCAGGAAAATGGATGAACTTGGAAATTAAAATATTATGTAAAGTGACCCAAACTTAGAAAGAAAAATTCTGTGTTTTCTCAAGCATATGTGGATTCAACCAATTTCATACACATATGCATATGAAAACTGGTGTAAGTATGGGTATACTATAACCTTCAAAACTGAGACCACCAAAGAATAATATAAAATCGTAAGAAAGAACGGAATACAGGCAAAAGAACATAGTAGTCATGAAAGAGGATATAAACATATTTTTTCTAGTTTGAACACACTAGTAGTTTTTTTGGTATTTTATTTATTTTATAGTGGTTAAGTGTATGAAAATGTAATTAATAGTGTAACCCTAAACGTAGCTCCACATTTTCCAAATTGTCATTCTAACTCTATATATGTTCTGTAAGATATTTAAAGTTGGTGAATGGGCAATTGTTTGAGTTGCTACATTATTCTATCTGTGTGATGTTTTTATTTGTGATCTCATTACAGTAGATTGTTTTTTATTAATAAAAATGAAACAAAATAAAATTCTATTGTATTACCTTTTTGTCCTTCACCATTCAACTTAGTATGATTTATTGTCCTATTTCTCTCTATTGACTGTCATACATCTTTGTCTTTGTGATTGATTCACAGATCTCCATCTAAAGCACAAATCTTTTCTTGATAGATTATTCACCACTGGACATACAGCCAGAATATTTAGGTCATAGAATAAATCTACAACTATTTATAACTGAAAATTGTTATCCTCATCAATAAAATTGAAAACAAATTGGCTTCATAATCTCTAGAGATTATGTTTCATTTAAAAATCAAATCATTATTTAATATCTTTGTATATTTTGCTCATTTGCATTTCCCTTATCACCAAATGACTATGGTCCTCCTATGTCTTGCTAATGAGTGATATACATAAGAAGTTACTATCAAAGCATAAGAAAACTTTATCTCCAAGTAACCCTTGCTCAAGTGTTTAGCTTATCCAGAGATAGGATGTTACCTTTCAAGGATACTTGGATCAAAAACAAAGAAATTCCATCTCAGGGAGCATTTGACTAAAAGTTACATTGCAATGTATTCTAGCAAAGGGCTTGGAAGCTATTTCCAGTCTATTTCTTTTTCTTACTGCTTCTCACTAAAGGGGAACTATTGTAATCTCAAAGAATAACTAACACCATGATAACTGAGACTCAATTTCCAGCACAATGGACGCAAGTTTAGCCAGAATTGCTATTGAGTGCACACAATTACACCTTCCCATGTTAATTACAGATTAAAGTACCAAAGTATCAGACTAGGCTGGCAAAGGAAATAAGTATCCCTGAGAATTGCTTCATCCTTTAAAATTAAGATTTCTGGAAATAAACTACTTTCCAACATTACTTGCTTATATTTATGGAACAGTTTCATGATTAGCCAATATAATTTGTTGATGTCAAAGCCATTGAAACCTATACACGTTTTAAAACAAAGCAAAACAAATACCTCAATGTAAGTTGCAAATGCTGTCATTGTTAATATTTTATTTATTATTTTCATTTTATATGTATGAGTGTTATCCCTGAATGTAGGTAAATGCACCTGTGTCATGCAGTGCAAGTGAAGGAGAGAAGAGGCTGTTGGATACCCTGGAACTGGAGTTACAGAGAGTTGTTAGCTGCCATGTGGGTGTTGGGATTTGAACCTGGGTCTTTCTGCAAGAACAGTCAGTGTTCTTAACCGCTGAACCATCTCTCCAACCCCAATGCTGTCATTTTTAAAAAGTGATGTTTAAATTCAGTTAAGTTTTGTTCTATAAATTCATTGCCTAATACATATTGTATAAATATGAATTATTTATTAATGTTCCTTTGAATTAATCTTATTTCTCAGTTTTAATTTGTGGAAGCTAATAGTAGAAAGTGTCAGAATCTAGTGTTCCTACCTGAGGGAAATTGAGTTTCAATGCTGTCATTTTTAAAAAGTGATGTTTAAATTCAGTTAAGTTTTGTTCTATAAATTCATTGCCTAATACATATTGTATAAATATGAATTATTTATTAATGTTCCTTTGAATTAATCTTATTTCTCAGTTTTAATTTGTGGAAGCTAATAGTAGAAAGTGTCAGAATCTAGTGTTCCTACCTGAGGGAAATTGATATTTTCTAAAAGCAGAAATGTTATCAATTACTTGGAGAAGAGCAGTATTAGCAAGGAAAATAAGATCTGTCTTCATGGTCTAGCATGACTTTATGAGGATAATTAATAATTCCATAATTATAGCACTTAATTTATGAATTTAAATTGTAATAAAACCAGGAGTACCAGACTATGCTTTTATTTAACATATTAAATTCCTATATATGAATTAAATATTGCACAAACATGCACACAAACACATGTACTATGTACATACACATTCCATACATTTATAAATACTTTATAATTTTGTTTTTCGTATATATGTATATATATATATATATATATATATGACAAAACAATGGGATGGGTTTAGGAATTCTGTGCTCTGATGCTGATTTTGCATGGAATCAGTTATATTACTTGATGTATATTTTCTAAACTTCCTGGATTACTTGTACATCTATGATAATAAAAAGCCGGAGTAATGGTATCTCTAACCTGCAATTTATCCTTAATTCATTTCAGCAGTTTGAAACATAACTGAAAAAAATTGAAGTTTCTAAAACATATTATAGAATTCTGTTTTAGTTATGTACAATCTTTGATAATTTTTACATTTTGATATTGTGACAGTGTTACTCTTTTTAATTAAATTATCATCACTTAAAATGTGCATGTAGCTTAGTGACAATTAAGAACTGAGAAACTACTGTAAATTCAAAACAAGTCTTCAATTCCTGGGTGTTGCATGTTCTTTGTTTAAAATGGCTCTAGAAATATTTGTTTTCTATAAGAAACAGTTCAAAGGACTAGTTACTACATTTACAAAATTTTATTTCTATAACATATACTGAAAATATATGTATCCAAACCAGCAATTATTTTTCAGAAAAGTCATAAACAAAATTCTTATACATTAAAGAAATCTTCTCTCAAACAAATAAAAAGATGAAATGGAAATCAAAGAATGATATTTTACCAACAAAGTTCCTCAACCCTCACAAACTGAAACAACTTGGTCACCTCTTGAAGAATTTTGGATCATGATAATACCAAGATACTATTACTGTATTGATTCAATGTGAATTGGTGGAATCCTTTTGAAATGTATTTTCTGGCTTCAATAAAAATTCTTAATATTTCTTGATTACTTTTTAAACAAGTTTTACTCCTGTACTTCATATGAACAAAAATTCACTGAAAAATTATTATAGAAGAATAAGAAGAGTAAAAATGCTCATAGTTAAAATATGTTACATAAACATATAATAGTGTCTTACATATCTATAATTTTAATGAAGAAAATTATGTAGATATAGTACAAAGTCTATATGCAATTTATGAAAAACAAAATATAAGCAAATGGTATAAAAAAATGAATAGTACAAGTTTAGTAAGATTGAAATTTTTATTGCCTTCACGTTTGTTTTATTTATGTTATTCAGACTGAGTGAAAAAAACAAGGCATGTGTGTTTTGATAGATACATATTCATTTTTTATTTTAAAGTGATATACATTATAGGATTTCTTATTGAACCAATATGAAAAATGTGAAAATAAACCTTAATATTCCAAAGCCATGATAACTTAGACTTGCAATTCAGCACTAAGGCAAGAGGATAATTTTGAGTTTGAGAAACAGCCTGGCTGCATAGAAAGACCCTGTCTCATTCTGCAATGTTCCAATTATATCTCAATACATCTTTAAAAAGTAGGATTCAGAAGAAATATTATAACTTAGCATGTAGTGTCAAATATTTGCTTGTATTTCACGTCAATAATTCTGCCTTTACATCTAGTATTGCAAAGAGTAAGTTTATCAATTGCTACTGTATGCATTTAGGATCTCATTATTAGTTTTATATAAGTAATGCTCTGAAAATGAGTTAATACTCTAGTTAAATATATTCTTATATACTTAGAAAATATGCAGTAGGAAGAAAATATTTTCTGTTACATATATGTTGTGTATTGCATTATGTGTGTGTGTACACATCAATGTATATGTTTATATAAATGCTTTCAAGAAAAATTTATCAGTGAAGTTGTGGAAAGAATGGTACTTCTAATAGTCAGTTCTATCCAGTAGAAAATAACATATAAAATCAATAGATATTATGAAGGGTGTTTATGAGATTGGCTTCCACAATATGGGGTTGGGTCATATGAAATAGTTGTGTTTTATTGCAATTAAGAACCCAGTATCATCTCAGTCCTCGAGGCTGAATGGTTCAGCAACCTAGCCTGGCATTTCAGGCCTGGTGGAATTCTGGAGAGAAACTGATCTTCAGTCCATGATGGAAGGCCAAATACCTGGATTCCTTTATCAATGAAGATTGGCAACTCTAGCAGCAGCAACACAGTAGATGCACTCACCAGCAAGGAGTGGGGTCAGGATGGCAAAAAAAGTATAGATTTTCACTTAGACTTCTTTATATCTGGGCTACAAATGAGAAGTTGCTGTGTACTCCTGGGGAGGGCCTTTCCACCTCAGTTAATCAGTCTAGTGGACACTGTCAGGGGCCCTTCAGTGGTATGACTTCCAGTTGATCCCATATCCAATCAAGTTTCCAACTAGGATTAATCAACACAAGTCCAAAAGCTGGGAAACTTGATATTCAATGTATCTCCTTATGTTATACTTATTTTTCAACTTATACTAATAACAAGGTCACAATTCCACCAGAAATGATATAACAATACCACTACATACAACAGAAACAACTATTTTTCCCCAGAACATATTTCCAAACCCCTTGAGGAATGTTGAGTGTTTCAGTATCCTGTAACTCAAATATGATGAGATAGATTTATAAAACTTAATTGCTAATATTAACTCAATTGCTGTTGCATTACCTGGCAAAGAAATAAAACAATAACAAATATCTGCTTAATATATGTGTTCATACACAAATATATTATTAACAAGACAGGACAAAAATACTTGTAGCAATTATAGTTATTTTTTCCTTAACTGTTTATATGATTACAGCTGGTGTTCTGAGTTACATTCTTTTACTTTCCATTCCATATTTCCACAGCCTCACCAAGCACCTTGCATGTTTTTATTCTCTGTTTTGAGAGAGGAAGCATGCATTCATACCTGAAGTATTGGGAATGTGTATTATCCTACCTGTATTGGTTTTTGTAGATTCCCTTTCAACGTAATCATAAGATATACCCCAAAGGATTTCACTTCAGACATATTATTCTACAACTCCATTGTAAAGAAGTAGTCCAATATCTCTTTGGTAACCAGAGTCAATCATGTCAGCTGACACTGTAACTCTTGTTTTTAGCCTGTTTACTCATGGGCACCAGAATGCTAAATTGACCATGGGAAATCTTACTTTCCATTTCAATGGTATATTTGTTCTCCCTGCTGACAGAGGCACTACTTGCTTCACAATAAAAATTGGTAGGACCTTACCTCATAAGGTAAATGGAACAGGAATCAAAACATTTTGCTAGTGAATCACCAGGTGTGGTGGTGAGTATACCAGTTTCATTCCTACCCCTTGATTACTGGACTTGTGAACCCAGAGTATAGGATAAAGGACACTACGTGTACAATGCTGATTCAGAGCATGTATAGCCTTCTGGAGAACCATACCTTATGCCTCCTGGAGGCTATTGCCACTTAGTTGTGATTATACCTGTATCTTTGAAAGATCATTCCACATTCTATCAAGGTGTCAAGCCAGTTGCTTAAGAATGGGAGAGAACATGGTAATACGACTGAGTTCTATGAGCATAAACCCTCTGCCATATTTCTTTGGTTGTGAAGTGACTTATTATTCAGGAGGAATGCTGTGTAGAATATGATGGCAGTGTCTAACTTGTTCTGCAAGTCCACAGGTGGTAGTGTTGACAGTATTCCTTGTAGGGAATTCAAATCTGTCACTAGTAAATATGTCCATTCCAGTAAGACAAAATGCTTCTTTTTCCCCTAGGAAAGTGGTCCAATATGCTTAACCTGCCACCAGGATTTTGGCTGCTCACTCTGTTGAATGGTGCCATATTGGAGGCTCTATATTGGTTTCTGCGGCTGGTAGATTTGACAGTCATCTACACTCATAACTTGGTCAACCTAGGTAAGTGAAAGTCAATGTTATTGAGGTCATGCATGAACTTCATCACTCTGACCATTGCCACTTTGCTTATGGGCCCATTGGAAAATGTCAGGGATTGGCTATGAAAGTTGTCAATTACTAGTACCAAAATGAGTTATACTGTCTACTTGAAATTGGTGTCTTCCTCTGATAAGATCAACTTCTGTGTAGAATTTATGTTACGTAGTATCTTTATAGATTTGACTATTTAGAGAGATAAATCTACACACCCTCCCATAAATGTGCTTCTCCCCAAATTTCCAATCCTGTTCATTCCAAGTCTCTGACCACACAGCAAAACCAGTGGCTGCACCAGTATAAAATTACATATCTGTTTTACCTGCTAAGCAAAATGCACAAGTTGGTTCACTGCCTGATGTTCTGCCCATGGTGAAGATTCCCATACACCACTGTCCTTTAAGATTGTTCCAGAAAAGGGCTTTAATGTTCATTTGTCCCCTTCTGAGTGATACATGTGTAGCATATAAGACTTTCTGTAAAGCAGACCCTAGTCTTCTCTTCCTTAGCTAGTTGATCATAGAGCACACCTCATGAGGCCATAGGTACATAGCTTCCAAAGGCATTGTAGCAGGAGTAGGAATCAAGGACAGTTGGGAAAATTCTTCATGTAATTTCCATTTTCCTGGAGGATTTGCTCAGACATAATACATATGCACCAATTTTATTTGGTGATGGATTACTATTGCATATCCAACTTTATGATTTGGTGGATCATAAAATACCCAACTCATGATCATCAGGTCAGATCTCATGGTAACTTGAGGGCTCATTGTCAAGTGTTCAATTGCCATTCAAACCCAAATGTAGGCCATGGCCTGTCTCAAAACTGAGAATATTTCTTCTTAGGTCATTGTAAGGCCTTGATCCAAAATTCTCAGAACCTCTGCAGTGTTTCACCTGGGAACATACAAAAAGCTCAATACATCTTCCCTATCTTCTACTGACACCTCAGTTACCATTAAGGCTGCTTGATCATGTGGCTCAAGCAGCAGAGCAGACTGCAGATCAGCCCGGGTCTGTTTTTGAGCACACAGGGTACCAGGAGATGCAATAATCTCTCCTGTAAAGAAATCACATCTAGCTGGGTGTGGTGGCTCATGCCTTTAATCTCAGCACTCAGGAGGCAGAGGCAGACAGATCTCTGTGAGTTCAAGGCCAGCCTGGTCTACATAGTGAGTTCTAGGACAGCTGGGGCTACAGGGAGACCCTGTCTCAAAAAGACCAAAAAAGAAATCACATCTATTAAAGTAACTGCAATTGGAGTCACTATTGAGCTAGATTTGTCATAATCAAATGTAATTCCCCATGATCCATCTGTCTTCTACCCAAGCCAAATAGAGAGTTAAAGGCAGATGTGTGGAAACCACTACTCCTTCACCTTTCAAGTGATAATGGTGGCACTAATCTTCGTAATCCCACCCAGTAACACAGTGTTATCTTTAGTTCCTTATTTTCCCTGACAGAGGCAGCTCTAATGGCTTTCATTTGGCCTTTCTGTACTAAGAACCCTCATCCCACATGTCAGAAAATTATGTACAATTTTGTCAACTTCTAAATATATTTGTCCCAATTATTCATTCTATGACTAGGGGAATAAATACGGGATGATTTCAGAGACCCATTGGGCCTATTGTGAATTGATGACTAAAATTACACTTGTCATCTGACCTCTGTCACCCCATCCATTAATTAATGGATGGGTCACAATGCTATTTCAAGTATCCTTTGATCAATGTCATGGAGACAGTGTCAAATAGGCCCAAAGGTTCTAATTATTTCTTCCCAAGTAATAGTTACTCTACTAAGAGGTTATAGGTTTCTTAGGGAAGGATGAGAGGAAGATGAGAAGTAAAACTCACTGAGACACATATTTATTTAAAGACTGTAATCACTGGTTTGTATGGTACTTATGTATTAACTTTAAAGAAACTCTAACAAGTTATTTTTCAGAATTATATTAATTCATATTAACAACATCATCACTACATTATTGCTAATCATCAATCCTGATACAACTTTTTGGAGTTAGAATATTTGTTTGTTTGTTTTTATTTTACAATATTTTGATTAACAACACAACACGTGATAAAACACCATTTCATTACTTTTTTTCTTTTTCAATACATTCTTTTTTAAAATAAAGTAATATTCCAGAAAGTAACCCAACATACTACTGGAAACATTTACAGCAGACCCCAATTCTATCCAAAGGAATACTGACAATGGATTGCTGTTGATAAGGATTGATGATTAGCAATAATACAGGGACCTCTGGCTGACTAGATTTACCAGAAGGGCAGATAGGGGGGAATGGATGGGGGTGCTGACAGCACAGTGGAGCTGATTCTCTTCTTCTACCACATGGGTCCTGGGGATAGAACTCAGGTCATCAGGCATGGTAGCAGGTATCTTTACTGCTGAGTCATCCTGCTAGCCCCACTAACTGATCTTTTATGTCTTATAGAGTTTATAATGAGTAAAAGATTATATAAGGGTAATAATTCATCTGTAAACCTAGAAATGTACAGCCAATTTTGAAAGAGATGTACCCTAGCTCAGAAAAATGTTATTGAATAGGTTAATGCTGTTGTAATGAAATGCTTCTTTTAATTAAAATAAATTAAAAAAAAGAAAGAAAAAAAAAACCCACATACTTGCATAGGTCATCCAAACACACATTCAGCATGAATAATTTTGCAAATTTAATAAGCACATTTAACTGTGGCTATTTTAATATACATATGAAGAAACAATAGCACAGAGTTTTATAATGTTGAAAAGTAAAATGTAATTTTCAGTTGCATTCTAGCACAGCAGATGAAAAAGAACAGGCTTTAGAATCTGCTGGATTATAGTGGGCTTCTGACATTATAAGTCTTAGGAACTTTGGAAAGCTCACCATTTCAATGTGTGTGAGTATGTGCATGTGTGTGCGTATGTGTGTGCAGGTGAGCTTGCCCACATGTGCGTATATGGAGCTGAGAGGTTGCTCTCCACCTTACTTTTTTGAAACAAGACCTCTTACTGAACCTGAAACTTGTGATTTCAATTAGACTTGCCAGCCAGTAAACCCCTCGAATCTACCTATCTCTGCCCCTCAATCCTAGCACTATATTTACACAGCCACACACCACCATACCCAACTATTACATGGGTGCTGGGGACTTGAATTCAGAGAAAGTACTTTACCCACTGAGCCACCTCCCCAGCCCACCATTCTTTTTTTTTTTTTTCCTTTGAAAATCTTAATGAGTTTATTGGGCTTTCCAACAGAGCACAGGGTAGGGTTTTATTTACAGAAGAGTGAGTCCCACCCCACATTTACAGCTGCACTGGAAAGTTTACAACACTCAATACAGATCCTGGTATTTCCTGACATCTGCACAAAATGGGAAGAGAGGTGATATATATCCTTAGCCACTCCCTCACATGCAGCTAAGATGTTCAACTGATTGGGTGGGTGGAATAACAGAGTTAGAATATTTGCATAATGAGATTTTAAGATTGCCCAAAGGCTAATGATGTAGGATAGTCTTTCTTTAAAGTTTTATTTATTGTTGATTTATCGGATTGTGTTTATATCTTAAATATAAGCTCAGTAATATTTAAATAGCAAGAAATATTAAATAGATTTATTATTTGAAAGTAATATTATTTGAAAGGGTACACTTACATACAGGCAATGCATTCATACAAATAAAATAAAAGATATATATTAAAAATAATTATATGTTGCTCATTAGTATGAATATACATTTTTTAAACTCTTTAAAAAATTCTATTATTTTTATTTTATGCATATGTGTTTATTTCCTGCATGTAGGTAAGTGCACCTGTATCATGCAGTGCCAGTGGTGGTCAGAAGAGGCTGTAGGATACCCTGGGAATGGAGTTATGGACAGTTGTTAGCTGCCATGTGGCTGCTGAGATTTGAACCTGGGTCTTTTGCAAGAACAACCAGTTTTCTTAACCACTGAGCCATCTTTCAGCCCCAAATATACATTTAAGCTTGCATTTTGTTTTGTGCATGACTTTTTGAGGTTACTTTAATTATTTACTCTTCTTGTAATTAAATGTGAGTATTCTGATTTAAGGGTGAAATTCATTTTTTTGAAAAAGAATTGATCAAACCATATAATACATGTGTGTGGTGTGTTATACAGTACAATAATTCTAATGTTATATTCCTTTTCTTTTCCAAGGGTAAAACTGAGTGTCTTATATTAAATATTAAATAAATATTTTGAGAACCTCATGTTGAGTATAAAGGCATTGTTGTATGTGTGTATATATTAACAATACATAGTTTTGTAATTATGTTGCATTTGTAAAGTTATGAAATATACATCAGAAATAAATAGTTAATGAAGAAACAGAAGCAATATTTGCTTTTCAGTATGCTTTTGTGATAGGAACATCAGTCATTCATATTAAAATTGTCATAATCTTACAAAGCAATAAATCTAAATTCTATCAAAGTACATTACAATATTCAAACACAATGGGTTATCTCATGATATGTCAATAAAAAAATTTACTACTTGTCCAAAAATGATGGTATTAAGTTACTGTCAGTGTAAGAAATAAAAATGTGCCTCATGTTGAGCTATAGGCTAGCATAATCTGTTTTTATGGATTTCAGTGCCCAATGGAATAAAAGATATGTAGTAAACTATTCAAAGTATATCATTAGTTTGATTATATTTCCATGGAATCACTCTGTGGTTTTCTTGAAGTCACAATGAATGTTTTATATGAAAAAAAGGCATACATATGTATTTGCATACTGGATTCACATTCAGCTCTGCAATAAAGCATGTTAACCTTTCCTTTCAATGCAAAGTTTCTCTCCTTTTACTACGCAGGTCTGATCTAGGCTCTTACTGTGGGGAACAGGTATAGCCTATTTTTAACTCCCACCTTGCCTTTTCACATCTTATTTTCATTTACTAGGTTGCTTTCCAGGAAAGGAAAACTTCAGAGAGAGAAACAATAGTTACAAGCAATACTAACTGGAGCTTCAGTGTGATTCCTTCCTGAGTATTTTTGAATATCAGAAATCTCTGCCATTGGAGTAGTCTAGTTACTGTTTTGTTCTCTTTCAAGATGTTTGGGAAGAGTCTTTAGACGTTTGGCTGTGCCTTCCCCTCACCCCCTCAAGAAAATCAAGCCTGTGAGATACACTTATGCTTTGCACTCTCTGGGAACCTTCATGACACATTCTCAGCTTCCTCCCTGCAGCATTGTTTTTTAGGGTTCCTTTACTCTGAGAAACAGTTCTCTGTGAAGGATTATTTCAAGTCATGACTCTTCCAGCTGTTTCCCATGGTGAAAATTGAACCTTTAAAACTTCATTGTCTTAGGTTTAGAGGTTGCCTTCTAGATGTGTCACTTAGGCCTGGGCACTTCATAGACAATGGCTGTGTGTGACCAGTTGTGGTATGTGGTAATAGTCTACTCTGGGGAAAAGGAGTTTTTTTTGATGAGTGGTGACTGCGAAATTTCTCTGTAAATATAAGAATATATATTGTTCATAGTAAGAAGTTACATTTGTCTAGGGATGTGATAGTTTTCAGGTTTTCTCTAAGATCTATGACCTCTCCAGCCTTGTGTATTAGGTTATGATTATAGTATCACATGTGAGTTTCCTCCCATTGAGTGTGATTTTAGTCCAATTAGGTAGCAGTTGAATAGGGATAAGAAGTCACTAATGAATCTCTCAACTCTCATTAATGAAGCTTCCTCATGCAACAGAGGCCCAGGAACACAAAAGGTCACAAATGGCCAAAGCATAGTGATTAAGAGTCTGCAGAATACTAGTTTTTGGACAGGACTCCTATATTAAACTTCACCCATCCAGGGCTCAGGGACCATTGAGGAAGAGGGGATGGAGAGATGGCAGGATCCAGAAAGCAGGTTCACGACCATATAGAAATAGTGTCCCACAAGTTCCTGGGACCCTGCTCATACAGCAATGGTGTCAGCATACACAAGTCCCATGTAAATTCGAGCAGACAAAAATCCAGCAAAGAACTTGGGAAATGGACAGCATACCCCAATCTTATCTGAAGAAATGTTGACAAGTGATTACTGCTAGGAGAGCAAGAGCTAATCTTCCTAAAGTGAGGGACTATAGATAAGCTGAATAGACCTCAGTAGAGGAACTTGCACTGAAGAAAATCTGGGGACACTAACTTGACATAATAGACCTTTACACAAATGAAAGAATGTATGAATTTCAGTGGGAGGATATGAGAGGATGCCAGTGGGGATGGAAGTATAAAGATGATTAAGACTGATTGAGATGTTCTGTATGAAAAACACAAAAATTCAATAAAATCACAATGTAAAAAACAAAAACCTCATTGCTATCAGATCTGGGTAAAATGTGGCTGCATCTACCACAGTCAAGATTGCACCCAGTGTCAAAGCAGCTTCCACATTCATGCTTCACATATAAAGAACACACAAGAACTTTGACTGATGGTTTTAAGAATCACTTCAGTTTAGAAGACTACATCTGGGAATGTGATGTAGCCTTTCTAATAGGCACCATCCTATGTTTCCGGCAGGGTCTTGATCTCATCCTGTGTTTCTGGCAGCGTCTTGTATTACTCATCCTTTACTCAGTTTTAAGAAGAAAACATTTCCCACACAAAAAGCAAAGAGAAAATTGTATGGTAGAGAAAACTGTATTTGAGGGCTCCATTCAAATAAATTTCTTTCTAGCATCAAATAGCCTGTTTCTAGCTTCTCTTGTTTTCTTATCTATGTGTGTTGTAGCTACAGAATGGCTTGGAATTCCACAGCTGTTTCAGTGACACTTTATCACACATTGGGATGGATTTGAGCACTGTTTCTCATGTTTTGATTTTTCACTATTACTTGTTGTTTCCTTAGTAATGGCTTTAGATTAACACTGAAATTTTTTAAAAATTCTGTTGCATTATCTGAACATTGATTTGTTATTAAAGGCAATATTTTCTACATGCTAGAATTAATGGTTTTCACATTAGTAAAATAATAGCTTGAGTTGTCTTTTTTTCAGATTGAAGAAAATATTTCTATTAAATATATGTCTTCTGGATTCCTGTTGAATGCCTATAATTCCAAACATTCAATTTTTTTTACATTTCTTTGTTTTGACAGAGCTGTTTGTTTAAAAACATTTCTTTATACTTAATAGGCCTTGTTATATTGTTTTTCTCTATTTGAAGCAATCTACAATATCCAAAAGAGTAATACTTACAAAATGAGTATTTTAAAGTATGTTCTGGGACACATTAATTTCCATGAAAATATATGGTCATTATAAGATGTTTGTAACCCAGTAAATTCTGCCTTTGACTATGACTTACAGCAATTGATAAAGCACTGTTGGGGCACATATTTGTTATGTATCTATTAGAGAAGTGTTTGTACACAACTTTTCATCACATATGGGTATAGATGTGGAATGATGTTTGTAGATGTCATTAAGATTTATTATGAAGAGATACTAAGTAAGGCAGAAAGTTCTCCATAATGCAAGCTGACATTCTTCGATCTGCTGAGGTCTAAGAGCAAGAGACAGTATTCCCAGAAGAAGGAATTATATTTCAAATTTATCACCTTGAGTTTCACTTTGCTGATTTGTCCTAGGAATTTACAGTTTACCTGACTTCACCATTCTATGAGGGAGTCCCTTAAAATAAATTTGTGAATTTATCATCTCTATTTGATCTATTTTATATCGATCTATATCTGTCTCTGTCCTACTGGTTGTATTGCTCTAATGGAGTAGTTACAGCTTTTATAAGGGGACACTTTTCCTGTTTTATATATTTAGAAATTTGAAACTCCATATGGCATATATAATAAGTAATGTTTTGTTAAAAGTAAAATTCTTATTTGTTTTGTTACCATACTACATATAACTTGGTCCCCTCCTTAATATAGTATCTTTCTTTCCCCTTTTAAAATTTATTTATTTATGTATGTATGTATGTATGTATTTATTTATTTATTTATTTGTTTATTTGGTAAAGGAGATGAAACCCATGTGTATACTGGACAGTCATCATACTCTGAGCTACATCTCCAGGCTTTTAGTTATTTTTTCTTTTATTTTGAGTTGAGTGTCATTAAGATGTCCAGCTGATTTTGAACATGTGTTTATCTTGCTTGGCTTCCTAAGCAGCTAAGAGTAAGAACCTGTGACAACAGACCTGGTTTTTTTTTCCCATTTATGAGTTTATGTATGAATAATTCTAAAATCTAGAAAAAGTGTAAGGCCTACAACACCTAAATTATGTAATATTTATGTGGTTATTCTTTAATTTTCAATTGAAATCCAATCACAAATTTAGTGGATAGGAAATTTTATGAACATTTTGGAAAGCAAACACTGGTAAATTATTGTAGTTTTGTATATTCCTGTGTTGAATACAGATTCACGTAAAGATCATTTTCTGTGTTAAGTTACATGATGATTTATTTTACCCGAAAAAAACTGTACCTAACAACAGAAAATAATAATTTATCATGATTATTCTTGTGAATTACCTAGTTAAAAGAATTTTTTCAGGGCTGTAGAGATGCATCATGGGTTAAGAGCACTAGCTGCTCTTGTAGAGGACCCAGGTTTGGTTCCCAGCACCCACATGGTGGCTAACAACTGTCCAAAACTCCAATTCTAGACTCAGGGAACATAGTAGAACAGGGGTAGTCAGAATATTAATGTATCTCTCAGCTCTTACCTGTGAAGCCTCCTCATGCAACAGATGGTGATTAACCTAGAAAGCCATAACCTGCCAAAGTGCATGCAGAGGATAAGAGACTGCAAAGTTCTTAACCCTAAATAGGACACCTGTCTCAAACCTCTGCCATGTAAGTCTCAGGGTCCACTGTGGAGGAAGCAGTGGAAAGATTCTAAGTGTCAGAGGTGATAAGTTGCCCCGGCCCGCGGGGTCTGCAACGGGGTACCTGGACTGGGGGGTGGGGATGAAAATGAGGCAAGGATAAGAGAAATGGAGACAAGACAGGATTCTGATCAAGTCTCGTTTATTGAAGCTCAAGCAAGAATTTTTAAAGAGAATGAAAGCAAAGGAACACAGACTGCAAACCGTACATCAGTCAGATCATGAGGGCTCCGAGGCACATTAAGGGAGGAATCTCTGATTATAGAAGAATAGAACCGTATGCTGGAAAGGAGAGCAAGGCCATGGGCCAAGGCTATCTAGCAAGGCTATCTGGCCCCGGCCTCAAGCCAAGGTTTTGGGCCAAGGTTTTGAGCCCCGACTGCAAGCCAAAGCCGTGGGCCCTGGCTGCCTGCCATGGTTTCCAGGCCAAGGCTGTGGGCAGAATGGAAAGCTGCCAACTCGGGCCTGCCAGCAGTTTTGAGAGGTAGCTGAGACTCAGTTGAACCTCAGGCTCCCAGGCTCCCAACAATAAGTGACATAAGAAAACAAAGTTTTCTGGACATCTGGTAAGTGACTCTTATGAGCTCACAGCAATGTAACAGTATGTAGAAGACCTACAAGCTCAAGCCAGACAAAATTCCAGCATAGAAGTGGGGAAGTGGTAAAGAAACCCAATACAATCTGAGGAACTACTGGCCACTGAGAACTGCTGGGAGAGGAAAAATTTTATTAAACAACATGACACAAGATAAGTTTAGCCAGGCTCCAGTGAAGGTACCCCCAGCATAGGGCATTTGGGGCCACAGATTTTATCACTATGCCTAAGTTTAATTGACAGAGTACATGAAATCTGGAGAAAGAGCTTTAAGAAGGGTGCAGATAGAAGAGAGTTTCTATAAATGATCAAAGTTTATTATATATTTATAAAAATTCAATAAAATAATAAAAGATATTTAAAAGCAAAACTATTTAATTATTTATTATTAACTTATTTTAATTTAATCCACTAACTCTAATTAGTGCTGCTCACAGGTTCATGGATGGAAAAATCTATCAGTGGTTAGCCCCCCAAAGGAAAATATCTTCTTTTTCTGACAGCCATCAACTCCTACTCACACTTTAACTAGGGATCGAGTATTGGTAGCCTGTCCCCTATCCTTACGAGAATTAAAAAAAAAAATTCAATGATGCTTTTAATCATAATAATTTAAAAATAAGGCACTTTTTATGCCTATTGACATATTATAAGTAACTATCAACTCACCAATGAGTATACATAATTTAAAATCAAAGAAGAAACAATTGACTTGGTACAAAAAGACATCACCCATTAAACTGGTATACACAACTACTTTAGCAAACCTTACAAAATTATGTCATAATAGTGCACTTTATTTTTATTTTTATTTTCCAGATATAGGTGTTAGCGGTCTCCATTTCCTCAGTTTAAGTAGTTCTTCTACCCCACATACAGCTAATAGATAATTTTCTAGAGTAAAAATTTAAAATATGGAGTCCAGAGATATACTTTTAAGAATGAGTTACTGATGCTGGATGTAGAAGTAGAGATCTTTCATTCAAACCTTTTAGGAGTTGAAACAGGCAGATTATTGCTTCAAGACCAGTTTGAGATACACCAGATTGTTTAAAACAAAAACAAATCCTTGAAAATTTTTTAAAAAGTTCCATATATTTACAAAGTTTCTGTCAGATTGAATATTTTCTGGGGCATCCTCAAAAGAAAAAAAAAGTTGTATTGAGTCTCATATTAATGACATTTAGGGGAATGAACATATGCATTTGTGTATGTGTGCCAAAGGAAGATATTTGGACAGCTCTTCTAGTCAAACTTGCTTCCCATTCAAACATCTTTCTTTTTTCTCTTTACTTATTTTTCTGAGACCGTCTCACCATGTAACCCTGACTGGCCCAGAACTCACTATATAGACAAGGCTGGTCTCAAATTCACAGATACCCCTTCCTCAGGCTCTCAAGTGTGGGGATTAATGGCATATACCATCAAGTTTGTCCCAAGTATAGTCTTTCTTAATCTATGAATGGAACCAAGGTGTTTCACATTCTTTAACTTCAAAAGAAGTTCTCTCCATATACTATCTTGTGAATGCTATTAAGGTAATGATGAAGCCTATTCAAATTCTGAATTTAAGGTTTCTGTCTTGTGACTTCTTCTATGCCCGTGAAAAGAACTGTAATAACTGAAGGTTTTCCCACATTGTGCACATACAAAAGATTTCACTTCAGTGTGACCTCTTTCATGTGACTTGACATAATGAAAAGAATGGAAGGGTTTCCCACACTCTGAATATATAAAGGATTTCTCTACAGTATGAATTCTGTCATGTATTTTAAGGTATCTAGGAGAATTGAAGGCTTTTTCACATTGCATACATGCATAAGACTTCACTGTAGTATGAGCTTTCTCATGTCTTCTCCATGATATGTGACTACAGAAGGCTTTTCCACATTGCTTGCATACATAGGGTTTTTCTCCAGTGTGAGTCTACTTATGACTGTGAAAGCTACTGAACCAACTGAAGGATTTCCCACATTGCTTACAAATATAAGGGATCAGGCCTCTATGAATTATTTCATGTCTTCTTAAATGATACAAAGTTAAGAAGGCTTTCTCACATTGCTCATATTCATAAGTTTTCTATCCACTATCAGTTTGTTCATGAGAAGAAGTTCTGAATGTTTTCTCACATTTCTTACATAGATAAGGTTTCTCTCCAGTATGAATCAATTCATGGTATTGAAAGGAACCAAGAAAAGTAAAGGCTTTCCCACATTCCTTACATACGTAAGGTTATTCTCCAGTGTGAGTTCGCTTATGGATCTGGACTTGTTTAGGACACCTAATGGTTTTCCCACATTGCTTGCATACATAGCATTTCTTTCCAGTATGCATCAATTCATGGTATTTGACAGAACTATGACTCATAAAGGCTTTCCAACATTGCTTACATACACACTTTCCAGAATGAATTATTTTCTGTGTCTGAAAAGCACTTTCATAACCAAAAACTTTCTCACACTGCAAATACACCTAAAGTTGGTCTTCAGTATGTGTCCATTCATGCTTTTGAAGGGCACCAGAAGAAGCAAAAGCCTTCCCACATTTCGTACACTGTTTCTCTTCACTGTGCATAATTTCATGGAATCAAAGTGAACTACGATCAGTGAACGCTTTCCTACATTGCTTACACACATATGGCTTCGCTCCACTGTGCATTCTTTCATGTGTTAGAAGGGAAGTGGAATGAGAAAAGGTTTCCCCACACTGTTTATACACATAGGGCTTCTTGCCAGTGTGAGTTCTTTTATGTATTTCTAGGGAACTGAGATAGGGAAGATTTCCCACACTGTTTACAAATGAAAGATTTCTCTTGACTGATATTTTTCATGACTTCAACAAGAACGGCAAGAAATGAAAACTTTCCTATATTACATTTGTGGTATTTTTCTCCAGTGGAAGTTTTTTCATCATTTTGAACCAGATATGAGATACTTAAAGTCTTCAACACAGTGATTAGTTTCAGATTTCCCATCAGTGTGAGACCTTTTATGCTTCTGAAAGGTTGTGTAAGAACGTGAGGTGTTCCCAAACTCCTTATCTTTATACTCCTTTCCATATTTTTGATCTTCATATGGTTTGTGTCCTGAGTGAGGATGAAGGGAGATATTTAGAGATAAATTGTCAAAAACTACTTCTCCATACACATAGTTTTCATACATTGGAATTCCTGGACAAGATTTCTGGTTCACAACATGCTGTGGAGTCCAGTTGAAGATTTCTTCACACTGATAACTTTATTTACCTTCATGGAGTTTTTCTACCAGTTGGCTGCTTAGTTTTCAGCACAGGTTTTCATATTCATTTTCAATGTTCAGTTTCCCTATTTGTTTCTTATAGAGGTCAGGTTCCTCAAAGTTTCCTGCATCACATCTTTGTAGAGGTCCTTTTGGGATGGATCCAGCAAAGCCCATTATTCCAAGGTGAAGTGCACAGCCACACCCTCAAAGGTCACTGACTCCTTATTCCTAGAGCTTGTTTTTAAATGTTTCTCTTCCCTTTCCTCTTTAATTCTTCTTTCCAACATTTCAGATGGGGTTGGAGGAATGGCTCAGCAGTTAAGAACTTTAGCAGCTCTTGCAGAGAAGCCAGGTTCAGTTCTCAGCATTCACCTGTCAGCTAACAACCATCTGGACACTAGTTCCCAGGGATCAGAAGCACTTCACTTGCCTCTGTGTTGCACAGCTTGGATGTACTTACATGCATAATTAATAGAATTTTAAAAAATTCTTTATTTAATAACCACAATCTTAGAAGAAGCATTTCATTACAACAGCATTGACATATTCAATAAAAATTTCCAGAGCTAAGATACATCTCTTTCAAAACCAGCTGTAAATTTTTAGGTTTACAGTTGAATGAATTATTACAGTTATACAATATTTTACTCATCATAAACCCTATAAGACAAAATTAAATGAGGTTTTAAACTTTAAAAAAGATTTCCATTTATCTACATGACACACAGTAATAAAAATACCAGACTGGTGGACCTAACCTTCTTGGGTGTTTAATAGACATACTTTGAGGCCTATAATAATTTGGTCAGAGGGGCATAAAGGACACTTTTTGCTCCTTGCCATCCTAGGTCAACTAGTTGCACAGGACTATGAGCATCTCTCAAAATGTCCTATAATGGTGGTGGGTCACCTGTCCTCTTGATCAAGGAGGCCATGGAGACCCCACCAGATGAACTTGAACCAGTGTCCAGTCTATAAAGAGGAGGGTCAACATAGAGGAATCATTTCCTCCATGCTTCCAAGCGAAGCCAACCATGGTCAAGCAGGAACTTTGACTTATCTTCACATAGGTGGAACCGGTAAAAGAAAGGAGCCAGGGGCCCCTCCCAAGCCCATGTGACCCCTGAGAAACAGATCCTCAAATGACCATAAGAGTAAAATTAAATCGGCTTGTCTGGACCAACTGTATGGCATTAAACACCCAAAAGGAAAGTATAACCAAAAATTAAAGGGGTCAATATAATTTCATAAGAGTCCATATGTATAGCTAAAGGCTATATAAGAAGCAACAATGCCTGACAGGCGATACCTTCTTTTGAGTTGTTGGCCAAGGTGGCCAAAGGGATGCCCAGATAGTAACCCACCATAGAACTGGAAAAATGAACAGCAGACCCCAATCTTATCCAAAAGAATATTGAGAACTGATTACCATTAGATGAGGAACAGCTGACCCTCCTCAAACAAAGACCTCTAGATAGGCTGACCAGATTCACCAGAAGGGCAAGTAGTGGGGAATGGCTGGGGGTGCTGACAACACAGCAGACAGTAGCAGGGATATCAGAGTGTAAGGCCTCTAGTGGGGGAAGGGAGGCTATGTGAGGGTGCTATCTGGGAAGTGGGTGTAAAAATAAATTTAAAGAAACAAGCAAAAGAGAGCTGGAGAGAAAGCTCAGTGGTGTAGAGCACTGGCTGTTCTTCCAGATGACTTAGGTTCAGGATCCAGCACCCACATGATGGGTTACAACTTTTCTTACCTCAAGTTCCATAGGATCTGATGCCCTCATCTGGCCACCACAGTGCACTTACATACATGTAAGCAAAACACTCATACTTATAAAATTTTTAAAAGTTAAAAAAATTAAAATCAAAAGACATGAGCTATGATGTGGAGAAAAGAGAGCTTGTGTACTGTTGGTAGCAATATGAATGCAGTTGGAAGTTTCTTAAAAAATTAAAGCTTCAGTTTCAGTTCTGGGTGTCTATGCAGAGTTGAAATCAGCACACCAGAGAGACAGTTGTATTCCTGTATTTCTTGCACCATGGTTCCCAAAAGTTAGGACATGGAGACAGCCTGTATATCTGTGGATGGATGAGGTGTTAAAGAAATTGTGGTTTATACACACAATAGAACATTATTAAGCCCTAAAAAGAAGACAATGGCAACATGGATGGGCCAGCAGGGCATCATTTTAAAGACAGTCACAGAAAGACAAATATTGTATGATTGTACCTATAAGTGATTTTAAAATAGTCAAACTCAAAAAAAAGATCTCCATTTCATTATTAAAATACACAGTTTCATACAGAAAAATTCAGTTTTAATGCAATTGACATTAAGATGTTTGCACATGTGTTTCTAATCTCTATATATCTGATTATTGTTAGTCACAGTCGGTTACTTTCTGAGTTCCTTGGCATCTGAGCATGGATATAAAGTTGTCAGGTAGATTTCAATAGTAATGGTTTTTACATCTACTAATAATTAAGAAGCAAATTTTTATGATTTGAAAAATTATTTTTTATCATTTAAAAATATTTTAAGAACTACATGATTAGAAGAAGCATTTCACTACACTTTAACATATTCAGTAACACCCTCCAGAGCAATAGTACATCTCTTTCACAAGTGGCTGCAAGTGTCTAATTGAATTAATATAATTATATGTTATTGAACTCAGTATAAGCCCTGTAAGACATAAAATTGAATGAGATTTTAACCTTTAAAAAGGATCTCCAATTCATTTTAGAATATATTGTACCTTGCAGAAACACATTGTTTTTGCTACTAACACTGAGATGTTGGCACATGCATCTCTAATCTGTATGTATCTGATTATTACTAGTCAAAATTGGTTGCACTTGATCCTTGGTGCCTGTGTATGTCTATAAAGTCATCCGGTAGATTTCACTGGTAATGTTTATCACCTCTACTAATAAACATGACATAAACTTTTATGCTTCTTCCTCAAATATAATACATTTTAAAAAATTGGTTTGTTTTTCTGTGTGTGTGTGTGTGTGTGTGTGTGTGTGTGTGTATCACATAGAACATCCCAAACCATCTTATTCAACTATACACCCACTTCCCAGATGGCACCCTTCCATAGCCTCCCTCCCCCCACTAGAGCCCTTACACTCTGATATCCCTGCTACTGTCTGCTGTGTTGTCAGCACCCTCAGCCATTCCCACTACTTGCCCTTCTGTTGAATCTAGTCAGCCTATCTAGAGGTCTTTGTTTTAGGAGGGTCACCTGCTCCTCATCTAGCAGTAATTAGTTGTAAATATTCCTTTAGATATGGTTGGGGTCTGCTGTTCATTTTACCAGTTCTATGCTGGGTTATTATCTGGGAGTCCCTTTGGCTACCCTGGCCAACAACTCAAAAGAAGGTGTCTCCTATCTGGTATTGTTGCTTGTTACGTAGCCTTTAGCTATGCATATGGACTATTAAGAAATTATATTGGCCCCTTTAATCTTTGGTTATACTTTCCTTTTGGGTGTTTAAGGATATACAGTTGGCCCAGATAAATCTATTTATTTTTACTCTTAAGGCTGTTTGAGGGTCTGTTCCTCAGGGGTCACATAGGCTTGGGAGGAGCCTCTGGCTCCTTTCTTTTACCAGTTCAACCTATGTGAAGATAATTCAAAGGTCCTGCTTGACCATGGTTGAACCAGTGTCCAGTCTACAAAGAGGAGTGTCAACACAGAGGAATCATTAATAGAATTTTTTAACTGGCTTGATCTTATGCAAGTGTTGTGCAGATAACCACACTCCTGTGAATTAATGTATGCACTACCTATGTCATGCTTGGAAGGCAGTATTTTAAACGACTCTTCTCCATCCACAGTTCTTACCTTGATCTGTATGTTACCTGAGCTTTGGAGTGGCACGGCACATTGTTATATGTGTGTCGGCTACGGCTGAGCACTCACACCCTCATATTTTCAGCATTTTAAATGGAATCAGTCACTGCATTAACCACTTCCAAATGAGTTTATATTCCCTTTTTATTTAAATTTTTGGAATTTCATACATTTTGGTCATATTTTGATCCCTTCCCCTATATGCACTCCTCTTACTACCATTACCCAATTTAATATAACTTTTAATACACGTAGGTAAAATAGTCAAATTTATTTCCTCAAATGTCCTTTCATGCTGTCCATTCACTGAAGCCCAGTTCACACACCAAGATCACAATCTTAAAAGAGACTGACCTCTTCCCAGGAGCAACTGGTTTCCAATAGTTTTTCAGGGAGAGCTGTGATTTCTTACACACTTCCCCATGTTTATGCTGGGATATTGTCTGGCTTGAGCTTAAGTGATATTATGGATGCTGACAACACTGCTGTGGGTTCAGAATAGTAACTTCCCAACTGTGTGGATAACTTTCCTAGTGATCGACCACCACCTCTGGCTCTCACAATCTTTTTGCCACCTCATCCACATTGATTACTGAGCTTTAGGTGGCAGAAGTTTGATATAAGGTCCTAATTTAAGGATAGTACTCTGCATTTTCTTATTCTTTGTACGCAGACCAGTTATGAGTTTGAGAGATGCTTTACTATATGGATATAAAAATAAGTCACTTATTTTATAAGTCAGTTAAATCTTCTTTTATAATGTATATGTATATATAGTCATAAACTTCTGTGTTAGTAGGTTTCCATATGGCTTTTTAATTTTTTTCTGAAAATTGATACTTTACTTTTTGGGAGCATGATACAAGAGTATAGTCTTCACAGCATTTTGATCCCTCTGAGTACCCCACCACCCTCTCTCATGTTTCCCACTTCCTCTCAATTTTCTGTTCCCTTCTTTAATTATTATTGTTACACGTGCATGCATACAAAAATGAGCATAGACATAACATACTAAGACAATGTAGTGGTGTTCCTTGATACTTGAATTTAGGGAGGTCCGCCTGGAGTTAAGTATCCATTCATGGTACCAGTCCTTGGAGAAAATAGATACTTCCATGAATTGCCTGCTATTATCATAAGGTGGTATCCCTTGAGATTTACTGGAATAATCTTTGGTGTGCCAACTGGTTTTCTTATTATATGCAGATTTTGTGCAGCTTTCATTGGTGTAGCTTCCCTATCATGTTTAGAATGTCTTAATAGCAGCAGGTGTCGTGATCCTCTGACTGTTATGTTGTGCTTGCCCCTACTTCCATGAAATTCCTCAGCCTTAGGTTTAGAGGATGCACAGTAGATATGTCACATAGGGTCAAGCATCCCACAAACACTTATTCTTTGCTTTTGACCAATTGTGGAACTTCATAGTAACTTACATCTTTTGCAAAAACTGTGTTTCATTGGTGAGTTTTGAGAAGTATAGTTGATTATAAATATAAGGGCACATATTTAGAATATACTAAGAAATTATGTTGGTCTAGGCATGTGAGAAAAGTAAGTAGGTTTTTCTTTAGGGTCTATGCTACCTCGAGCCATTTGTACATGGCTATGTTTGCAGTTCCACACATAAGTTCCCTCCTGTTAAATGGGCCTTAAGTTGAATCAGACAGCTGTTGATTCACCCTAGTATAAAATTGTCACTACTGCACCAATAGAGATTATTTCTGGGCTGGTAATGGTGGGGGTTCTATATGCTTAAACTCTTGGTAGCTTTCCTATATACAAATCACAAGCAATAAAAGTAAGAGTTCAGGGAGCACTCCTATTCACAGTAACCTCAGAAAAGATAGCAAGTCTAAGGATAATCCAACCCAAATACATTGAAGAAATCAACAGTGAAAAATTTAAATCTTTGAAGAAAGAGATTGAAGAAGACACAAGAAGATGGAAATTTTTTCCATGCTCATATATTGGTAGAATTAATATTGTTAAAATGACTGACTTACCAAAATCAATTTACAGATTTAATGCAATTCTAATTTGCATTCCATTGAAATTCTTCACAGAAGTAGGAAATCCCATCCTAAAATCCATATGGATATACATAAGAACTCAGATAGAAAATGCAATCCTGAGCACAAAGGGCAATGCCAGAGGGATTACTAGACCAGATTTGAAAATATATTACAGAACTTTAGTCCTAAAACAGCCAAGTGTTGGCACAAAAACAGATTTGCAGATGAACAGAACAAAGGAGAACATCAAACATAAATGCATGCAATTACAGCCACCTGATGGTTATTTTTAAAAATATCACGTGCCTTTCATTTACTATATACTATACTATTTACATGTTCAGTGCTGTTGTCTGATTCACATCTTCATAAGGTCACATATTGTGTCAGTAAAATGCTCTTCCTGTACATTGCCTATTGATCATTTTTCTCACCCACCCTTCTCACTACTGAAAATAACTCTTACTTCTTCCATAGAACATTTACTACTTTCCACTTTCTATAAATTTAGAGGACATAATATGAAATACAATGCCATTCATGATCTTTCCCTAATCT
>NW_008343216.1:1426299-1431749 GCF_000622305.1 Nannospalax galili | reverse complement strand
ACACACACACACACACACACACACACACACACACACATATATATATGTAATCAGGATGATGCCTTTGTATCAAGACTCAATCTAAGTGACAACTAATCTTTGAGCATTTTAGAAACATTTCTCCTATTTAGTAAAAACTAATAGGAAGTGAAATTTACATATTAGTAGTTTTATGTCATATCAAAATAGCAGATAAAATTAACTATTTCTCAAAGAAGCCCTGACTTATTTTTAAAATTAAATACACCACACACACACATATATACACACACACATAGCTTAAAAAATAACTGTAGAAAAAAATCTAGCCTTTAAAAATATTTAGGAAGAAAAATGTCTTTACAGACTGAGTACCTTGATTAGAAATCCATTAATCCATCGTGTTGATGTGATTATACTAAACTGTACAACACGGTATACACTTTTCCTTAATCATAGAGTCTAAAGTACATATTAATTAAAATAATCTCTGATTTTATATCCTTTTGAAATGGAAACTTTAAGGACAGCTTGAGTATACTGCTGAGCTTCTTAAGAAAATTTCAGTGCATTATTTATATCAAAGAAAGCCAGTTTGGGAGTTGGGGTTAAAATACATACATATGTAAAACATACATACATAAACATATATAGATGTAAAATATATAGTATATATAATACATATATATTTTTGTCAGCTTTTTGTTCCTGTGTCTGAATAGTTTTTCATATGAAATACACACATCCACAAATACTGAGGTTTACAAGACCTGACATACTGAAGAGAAGTAGGTAGGCTGTAGTAAAGTTTATATTCATACCGCAGCCATCTTGGTATACTTCTTCATATTCTGCACTCTATCTAATTTGAAGGACACATAAAAATTGTGCAAGAAGTAAAGTTGGAGGCCTGAGAGGAAAGAAAACAACTAATGAGCTGGAGAAGACATAGGAAACATACTTGTCTTCACATTGCTTCCTTTTTGGTGGACTGTTTAGCTAGCTGAAGAATGATCTTACCTCCTTCCTCTGATGCAAACTCTACTAAACATGTCCGCGGGTGAAAAGATTCATCCTAGCACACATCTGTGATCTTATAGCTACTTGAAATGGCATTAACAGGAGTTGCCATAGACAATAGGTGCTATAGTCTGGTGAAGTAATTTTCATCCACTTTCACAATTTATCACTTGTGTAATTTTAGAGCCATTAATAGGACACTCAAAAAAATTCAAAATCTTATTTTTTCCCAGTATAGCATCACAGAGTTCCCTCTAGAGTTTGATATGATTAAAAGAAAAAAAAGTTATTATTCCTGGCTAAAATGAAAACTATCAAGTTAAAGTTAGGTTCCCAATAACAGTTGGAATCACTTTTTATATACTCTGTTTTTGTTCCATAACCTAACATCTTAAATGGAGACCTCACTACTATGTTTCCTATAGCCACAAGCTCCTGGAAATTTAGTAAAATGATGATGCATGCTATATATTCAGCATAAGGGCTGAGAGGTATTAAGTGAATAATGCACATTATCTATTGATTTTATTGCTCAGAGACCTTGACTATGGAGATCCTACCTCTGTCTTCTTTAATTTTCTACATCATCCAAGTTTAACATCCACTTTTTGCAACTATTTTTGGGTTTATTGCTTTGTTTGGATGTGTTTCCCAAGCTAAAGTTGAAATGAGGACAAGTCAAAGTAAGCTGTTTACCCACCACAGGCTGAACTTGAACTGTATTTGAGCTTTTCATGGTATGGATACTTACTGGCTGCATTTCAATGACAAGGTCTCTTCCTGGAGAAATGGTTTCAATGAATCTAAATGATATTTTTTCTCTTCAGTGGTTAGATGAGACAGCATGTTCAAATAATTGCCTATGTTTTATGTAATACAACTTTAATATGGAAAAACTGATAGGCCGTAAAAAGAAATGGATTATACAAAAATAGTTTTAAATTCTACTGGATAATAATTGTAAATTGATAGAAATAATAATACTCTGAGCTATGAATAGATGAAAACATATTAAATTTAAAATTTTAATTTAATCTGTCACTCTACTCCTGTTTCTATATGCTCTGTGCCCTCTTCTTTTTTTTTTTTCACAACGGTTTATCATTTCTCCAGACCTCTCTGCTCTTTGTTTTCAATATTCCATTTTGCTTTTCTTTGTTTCTCTCAGTTGGCATTAAGGATATTCTTTTCCATAGGTGACTTACTTTTCATTTCCCTCTTCCATTATTTTCATTCCTGAAAAATTCAAAGAGTCACGTTATTCTCCAATGGGTATTCTGTCACAAAAGGAAGCCATATGAAGGTGATATGTGTCATTTTCAGAAGCGTATTCCCTCAGTCCTCCTGGCTGTAAGACTCTCAAAATGGTTCATGTTTTCCTACTCACAGATTTTTTTTTTAAAGAGTATTCCTCTGGGAAACACCTGATTCACTCTGGATATTTCACTATAGACTTAAATTACAGCAGTTTGTCATAAGTAATTGCTAAAAATAAGTAGCTTTTTCAAGGGAGATCCAAAGAGCTGTTTTCACCACTTTCCTTTTACCTCTTTCGCCCACTTTTCCCTTACAAGCAACCTATACATATGAAATTCTTTCTTTTGGGTGCAATTATATAAGTGAAATATTTTTGTCATTTTCTATTTTGGTTTAACTTGAGCTATACCTGTTTCTTTAAGAATACAGAAGGAGCCTCTCTTACCAAGATTGAGAGCAGCCTGTGTTTGTGGGTATACGAATAAATATTTAGAAAATAGGTTAACAACATGATCCTTTAGCAAAATAACAATAGCACTATCAAGCAAGGTTTAGTTTCAATCACAGGCTTTTGCCCAGGTTTACAGCACCAGGCATGAATTCCATTCTGTTGCATAGACCTCAGATCCAGCCATAACACAGTTGGCTACCACACTGCTGTCATTCTACTATAGCATCAAAGAGCAGATCTTGCCTGGCAGGTCAGAAATGTAATATGTAGTGTCCGGTGATGGATAAGACCACTGATATTTTTTCTACCCCAGAAACTTGAATGGTACCTTCTGGCACTATGAACGCTAGCCAGCAGGGAGGAATTTTCCAAGTCAGTCTGACACTGGTTTCTCTATGTCCTACAGCCAAAGTGTGTGGTAGCTGCAGTATAGGGTCTTGACATGTAATAGAGTAGGTAACTAAGGGAAATGGGGATACCCAGTGAATTTTTTAGAGACCTCTGGGGCCTCCCTGATTAGTAACTCAGAGATAGGTACCTGATGTTTGGCATATCAATTTTCACTTAATAACCCATGTATTCTCCATTGTCAGCCAATTCAGAGTACTTCTAATCCATCTTAGTTTTTAAATTACATTTTGAAATTACATTAGTGGGCTACCTTTCCATACATCCTTACTTTTAGTTAACCCATCTCCTCCTTCCTCTTCTCCATCATTACCACCTGCCGTCCTCATCCTTACTTAAAACTTCAATGCCAGCATTTCCCTATTCTTTCATGTCACATATATCTGCTGTCACAGGTTGCAAGACAGTAAGCTTTTATATGCCTTTCTGTTCTCCACCCTTCTGTATCTCTCAGTGCCTTTCCACACCCAGTATTTCACCTCTACTTTCTTTTAACCTGTAATCTTCTATGCCCCTTCTCTTAAAGTATCTCCCACTCCAGAAGGGCACTTTCTAGTTTCCTGGCTTCTGCCTGTTCTATAAGTTAAACACACAAAACAAGATTTGAAGCTAGAATTCACATATGAGAGAGAAGGTTTGTCTTTCTGGGCCTGAGTTGCCACACTCAATGTAATTTCCAGTTCCATTCCCTTAGAGATTCTTCCTTTTGCAGTGGACAGCCAGCAATAAAGAGATTCATCCCTGGTGAAAGTACTGAGAAAAAGTTACTTTGAGTGCCCAGACCTAAAAGGCACATCTTTATCCACTCCTTCCCTAAGGCTCACAGAACACAACAGAAAGAATGTAGGAGTTGGAGGAATGGGAGAAGTGCTGTTTAAGGCTGTCTTGTGAGCAGGACATAGCTTTGGACTCATGAACTCACAATGGCTGCAGTTACCTGTATGAGAGCTTCATAATATTAAGGCAATAATATTACATCATGGATAGAGGAAGCGCTCATGAGTAATCAGGCCTACATGAAGAACTATTGGGAGCTGAGATCTGTTGGAAGAGGGAGGATCATTCTTTGTGTTTGTAAGCACTGGTGGGTTGCCCATGACCCTGGGACTGGCCCCATCTCCATGCACATATGAGGAGTGCTAATTGTATGTGGTGATTAACCCCCCCTCTAAAAAAAAGAAAAGGAAAGGAAACAAAAGAAGAAAACTATACAAGAGAATATGAGGACATGAAGTTGGTGGAGGACCTGCTGGGGGGTGGGACAGAAATAGTTGGAGAGAAGAAATGACAGGTAGATATGAACATATTTCATTGTATATATTTATTAAAGTCTCAAATAATAAATATATTTTAACTTGAATATGTTTGATGAGATATGTTAAAGAATAAAATATTTAAAATTTTGCAGAAAAATAAAAGAAAAGAAATACATGGGTTTAGAGGGATGGCTCAGCAATTCAGAGCATTTTCTGCTCTTCCAGGGACCAAAATTCAGTTCCTAGCACCGACTCAGCCACATCACAACTGCTTGTAACACCAGCTCCAGGGACTCCAATGCCACTTCTGGCCTTCTTGGGCACCTACACTCACATGCACATATCACCTCCCCTCACACACATACACATAAATAAAACTTACAAAAGAGTATTCAGTAAAAACAATAAAGGATATAGAAAGCTATATAATAAGGTTAAAATTAAGAATTCATGAATATAATGCTTTAAAAAGATTCCATTAACTTTTACAAAAAACATTGAATTTGCATGGTCAATTTTATTTCAAATATCTTATTATCAATGAAACATAAGCACAATGTCATTGTCTTACTAAAATGGTTTCAGTGGGTTACTTAACCTCTTTCTTTTTTCTCTTCCATTTATGTACATGTATAGCCTTTTCAGCTCCCTAAGCTTCTGAGCCTTTAAAGACATGTTTTAGCCATTCCCTAAAATCACCTTATCACTCTCTGTAAAGAATATTCAGACCTGGGTTGGCAAGATGGATGAGTGGTTAAGAGGACCCAGGTTAGGTTCAGAGGATATACATGGCAGCTCACACTATCATCAATTACTCCAGTTCTGGGAAATCGGATGCCGCCTTCTTGTATCCATGAGCACTGTGTGGAAAAGGTCCTTTTGTGTGCATGCAGACAAAACATGTATGTGTCATAAGAAAACAAAGATATTTTTAAAATTTATTTAATAACCACATACTTAGAAGAAACATTACATTACAACAGCATTGACATATTCAATAGCAATTTCCAGAGCTAAGATGCATCTCTTTCAAAATTGGCTGTAAATTTTTAGGTTCACAGTTGAATTAATACAGTTAT
>NW_008343216.1:1426033-1426250 GCF_000622305.1 Nannospalax galili | reverse complement strand
CAATGACATTCAGATGTTTGCACATGCATTTCTAATCTGTATATATCTGATTGTTACTAGTCACAGTCAGTTACTTTCTGAGCTCCTTGACATCTGAGCATGGATATAAAGTAGTCAGGTAGATTTCAATGGTACAATGGTAATGTTTTCCACACCTACTAATTACTAATGAACAAATTTTTATTCTTTGAAGGATTATTATTTTTAATTATTTTTT
>NW_008343216.1:1423706-1425346 GCF_000622305.1 Nannospalax galili | reverse complement strand
GGTGGCCAGAGTAGAAAGTAGAGCACTCACATCTTGAAGCAGGCACAGGGAGCAGAGAGCTTCGGTGACAAGACATAAGAACTCTCTAAGCCTGCCCCCCGGGACACATTTCCTCCAGTAAGGCCACACCTCCTAAAACCTCACGAAACAGCACCACCAACTAGGGACAAAATGTCAAATACGTGGAGCTTATGTGTGATATAGATGTCCTATTAGGGTTGAGTATTCCACACACTCATTTTCTCTGAATGTTGAGCAAGTTGTGGTTCTCTGTTAATAACCATCTTCTGCAAGAAATTACTCTGGTGAGAGATTCATTAATCTATAGATATAAAAGCAACTCATTAGCAGTTAGAATGATATGTCAATTTAGCAGGATAACACTAACAGGTTCTCTCCAATAGCCTGTGGACTTGTCTAGCCACAGGTCATTGTCCAGGATAAAAATGACAGATATGGACTTCATCTTGTGAAGTGGACCTTAAATTCAACCAGAAGGTGGTTGGTTACTCTCATAAGATTGTTGTCACTATTGCACCAGTGGGTATGTCTTGCCAGGCCAGTCATTGCAGCACATTTATCTTATTGTTTTTGTAGCTTTCCTATAATAATGCCAGTTTTATTAATATGAAAATTTTAATAATCATTATTGAATTTTCAGCATGAAGAATTGTTCAACACATAATAGGTACTGAATAAACTAACAAAAAGAGATTGAAAGATTAAGTTAAGAAATTTGTAAATGGACAGGAGAGATGGCTCAGAAGTTAAAAGCTCATCTTGGAGAGGACCAAGGATCAATTCCCAGCACTCACATCTAGAGGCTTATAGTCCAAAATTCCAGTTTCATGGTACCTAAAGCCCTCTTCAAAATTCTGAGGCACTTACACACAGACACACAGAAATATATGTAAGTAAAAATAAAAAATGTTGTTTAAAAATAATAGTAATTTTAAGATATTAAGGTTTAAAAAAACAATTTAAGTGAAGAAAATTAATTATCCAAGAAATAAATGTGTAAGTAAATATGTGAGAACTGATGTGTATAGCTTATGAAATGGAAAAGACATTTGATAAACTCCTAATAATAGGTTTTAAAAAGGATTATCACAGATTTATGTCTTTAAAGTGGTTAGGTGAATGAAGTATTAGAAAAAACAGTCAAGGAATCAGTGTGATTTAATTGAGACATAAGACCCTATAATTTTAAAAAGTAGGAAACAAATGTGTCTTTGAATTTGTTCTTCTTTATTAAGAGAAAAAGGAGCAGGAAAGCTGTAGGACAAGTCCTCAGAGAAATAATGACTGAGTGTGTGTGTATGTGTGTGTGTGTGTGTGTGTGTGTGCACGTGCATGTGTGTGTATGTGTGTGTGTGTGTGTACATGCCCGTGTTTGTGCATTTGCAATTCTAAGTGTCTGTGTGAAATTATTAATAGGTTTAGGAATATGTTTGGAGCATACTAATGTAAAGAGTGTGCAAACCTATTGATTATATAATCTGTGCAAAAGATATTTTGGTTAACACATACACAGCAAGATGTATGATGTAGAATTAGATAGGTAAGTAAATAGATATTGATTGACGTACTGAAAGTATAGAAGATACTATGGAATGAGTAATGAAAATACAAAACTGCAG
>NW_008343216.1:1405801-1423008 GCF_000622305.1 Nannospalax galili | reverse complement strand
TAAATAAATAAATAAATAAATGTATCACTAATCTTCTGGCAATGAAAACTTTATTATTGGTGATTGTGGGCACTTAGTATGTGCTAATATGTTAAACAACTAACACACATAGGTGGTTTATTCTTGCAGACAGTCTATAGGAAATACTGGTGCTCCATACTGTCTGATATGGAAATTGGAATCTATGATGTTTTAAGTCCTATCCAAGGTCATTCATTTAGTGAAAAGTTGAAAAGTAATTAAGTACTTTTATTTGTTCAGACTCTGTTTCAAACAAGCACATTAGTGCAGAGATTTAAATAACAGTGCTCAACACTGTTAAATATAAATCTGGAGAAAAGATCATATCACTTTCAGAAATAAGGATATATTTATGAATAAATCAAGTATTACATTGAAAAGGAAATTAATTTTCAACTTTATTTTCTTTATGCCAATGCTCATAGCTTATTAAAATATTACTAAGTTTGATGTCCATGTTTCTGGTACATGCTAATTTTAGTTCAATGCAATAAATGTGCAAATCATAATTTTGTCTTTCCAAATGACACTGGGTAGTATTTTGTTTTCAATTATGAGCACAGTCTACCTCCTGAGGCTTCCAGTTAAGATAAAAGGAAATGTCACAGTTAGGTGTAGTCAACTCATCAAGAACCATGGTGTGAAGTGTTTGCTAGGGATCCCTACCAGATGGAATTATTTGTAATGATGAATGATCTCAATTTCTGTACAAGTAATTTAAAACCCATTCTCAGTAATGAATGGATTTATTACTGTATGAGCAAGAATTAATCCTATGTGATCTTTTTTAAAAAGTGGAAATTTTAGATGGCATCTGCCTATCATCAGATAGCTATGCTAAGATATTCATGTAACAAACCAAAATGAGTAAACTATTTGATTATCACCATTAAACATAACAGGTAAAATGTTAGCATCTCTGAGAAATAATTTTATTTTGTAGATAATGCATAATGAAAAACTATTTATGGAGATACACAAAGCAACACCAATTCAACATATTTCGGTATCTTTTTTTCTGTCCCTAATAAAGACCTTCAAGATGAAATGGATTTTTGAACAATTTTATTATTCCCTTAACTACATTATTTCAGACAAGATATTAAAAGATTCTTTTATTTTTTAACTATGTCCAGTTCAGTATAAAGGAAGTTATAGGAAAAAGAAAATTACAAGTCTCTAAAGCAGAAAATTAGAATTAGGAGTCAAGAGGAGAACAAAAATTTCACATGGAAGAGAACAGGGGAGCAATTATTCACAGAAAACTGCTTGTCTGTACTTGTTCTTTCGGAACTGAGTATCCATATAGAAGACACTGATTTTCATAACTGTGCTGCCTGCTTTCCATTTAAGATCAGGGAAGATCCAACTCTGACACCTGTGCTGGTACTGAGGCACTCCTAAGAGGCAGCTTAGTGCTTTTGCTGTGGAAATCCCTCCTGACTCCCCATATCCTTTTTCAAGGATTTTCCATATCATTAAAATGTTTTATAATAATAACTAAACAGAAAATATATTGAGGAAAAGGTAAAGCTCGAACATGAAGTTACAGTCTTTCAGACATTTATGATAGAAATTGAGAAACAGAAAAATAAAATGTTATAAGACTATTCAAAGAAATGACATAAAACGTTGATGTTTACTTTTCTATGTATATATGTGTTTTCCATAAAACATATTTCTTTATTTTTCTTCCCAAAAGAAGAAAATAGGGAAATTGAAATTTCTTAGCAGGTAAAGCCACCTGTCACCATACTTGATGATTTGATTTTGATGCCTGGAACCCAAATGGTGGGAGTTGAATACTGACCCCTGAATGTTGGTCTCTGAACTCCACATATATGCCATAGCAGGCACATACCCACCCACATCCAAACACTTGTACACACACACACACACACACACACACACACACAATAAAAATAAGTAAATTTCCAAAAATGCAATAAAAAGAAAATAATGAAGTTGTTTCTAATGAGAGTGCAATGCTCTAAAAGTATATGTCCCCTAACCGACAATCTTACCAGCTTGACCCTCTCTCTGGTGTTACTTGGAGGTAATGGCAGCTTTATGAGGTAGATCCTAATGTTAGTTCTTCAGATTATTTGCAGTATGTTCTAAAGGCAGTAAGAAACCTCACACTCTTCTTCCTCTCATATACTCTCTCTTTTGCATTCTTCACACACATAAGGTCACTAGGGCTGTCATGCCACTCATACCTAGAGTGATGTGCTACCACAGAACCAAATTAAACATACCTCTAGCAATAGACTGAAACTTCCCAAATTGTAAATCAAGTTAAATCTTTGATTTTTATAAGCTGATCACCTCAGGTTCTTTTTTTAGTGACACAAAATGGACTAGCAGAATAAATTTTAAAAACAGAAAAGAAAATTTGTTGAATTAAAAAATTCAGTTCAGATTATTTGTTTCCTTATATAAGCATTTATTCCTATAAATTGTTTACTAGCTCTGTTTTCACTACACAAATCTGATGTTTTAATTTTTTCAATGGGAAAGCTTTTATTTTTATTTAATTACTGTTTCTTAGTTGTGTAATATTTTACTCACTCTTTAAAAAGTTGGAGTATGTGCAGTTGTTTTTTTCAAACAATTTCTGTTTTAAAAGTGTGGAAGCCAAGGAACACATTTATCTGCTTGAAGTCCTTGAGAACATATTTAGAAGAATGCCTCTCCATTCTGTAGGATCCACATGAATGTCCACCATCTCCATATTAACTCCTTTTTGCTTTCTATTCTTTTAAAGATTTTGTGTGCCTTACTAATTCTGTTAATCTCTTACCTGGGTAGATACAGATACTTTATGATGCTTTTCTCCAAGCTAAATTTTGTTAACACTGTTGCTCCCTTCTACTTTGGTCATACGTCTATTTTATTTGTACTCCATTTACTACCTTCTCAAATACAGATTAGAGCTGCCACTCCTTTCCATTTGCAGATATAAATTCTTTTCCAAGCAGTGCTTTAACAAGAAGTCCTGCTATGATTTAATTTTGTTATTATTATTAAATTCAGAAATCATAATCACTATTATTGTTTAAATTTCAAGTCAGATTCCATAGAAATTAAGTGGATAATGTTTTGATGATTCTACACATGATAACTTAGGTGAAATAGTCCATAAAAGATAGAAAGCTATGAAGTGTTCTCTAGGAAGATAACTAGATATATCTACATTTACTAGTAGTATACATTTACTAGTAGTTTGGTTTCTTTTTGAGATTGGATCTCATTTATTCCAGATTTGCTTCCAACTCACTATGTTGTTATAGATGACTTTGGACTTCTTGTTCCCCTGCCTTTACCTTACAAGCATGGGATTATAGATATGTGCTACCACATCTGACTTAATGTTATGCTGAAGATCAAATCCATGGTTCATACATGGAAGGCAAGGAATCTACTAACACTATCATATCCCTATCCTTTGAACTTTCATAATTAAAATAAGCAAATAAATCAAGCTGTCTTTCAGTACCATACCATATTTCTTAATAGAAGAAGTATAATGATACTATCTTTTAATTGAAACATTCTTCCTGGAGAATGGAGGCTCATTATAGACTCAGAGAGATAACAAAAACTCCACCACACTCAGGTAGTTCATCAAACTTATAAAACTCAGGAACTTTGAAAACAACAAGAATCATAAAACTCCTCCCCAAGGTTATGAGACATGATAAGATATGGAGCAAACATTAAATTGTCTGAGAATAGATCACCCTTGGTGGATATCTCACAGTTCCAATATCTGGGGTCTCTGCTGCAACTGATGCTGCACTTTCACCAGTGGCCTCTTCCAGTTCCTGATAGTTCCAAACCCCAGCTCTTCTCCATGATCCCTTCAATTTTTGGGTCATCACTACAAATAATGTTGCAGCTTTACCAATGGTCTCTCCTTGTTTCTTATGGTGTCAGATCTCAGCTTTTCTCCATGATCCCTTCAATCATGAAGCTTTCATGTCACAAAACCAGTACCATGTGGAAGTCTCTTACATATAACCAAGTTTGGTTTCCAGCCTAAAATGTAGACTTGCTCTGCCCCTCCCTGACCCTAAATCACAGCAGCTTCTGTGTGCTGATCCTGAAGAATTACTTCCCAGAAGATTTCACCTGAATAATTTCCATTTCTTATTAATTACAGATGATATTTTACACCCAGCTTGCCAGCATCTATTATCCCAACAACTCAAAGATTTCACTTCAGTAGTGTTGTTCTCTTGTTAATCACAGCTGATTCTTCAATCCTAATTGATAAAAAACCACAGATTCTTAATTCAAAATATTGCACAAGCAGAACAGATAGAGTATTTGAGGGACAGTTAAACATCCCTCTGAAATTCACAAGCCATGCCTCCATCGTCTGCATTGCATGGAGTTCCTGACTTGGCTTCTTCTAATGGTGGACTGTGATCTGTAAGAAAACTAAACCTTTTCCTCCTCAAATAGGTTTTGGTCAATGTTTTATCACAATAACCAAAATCAAAGTAGTCCATAAAATGGCATCAATGATGGGGTATTTCTGTAACAGACCTACCTATGCATGTTGTTTTGGAGAGGATTGTGAGTTTTGTTGTTGATTTTGTTGTTGTTGTTTTTTGTTTTGGTTTTTTTTTTTTTTTTTTTTAATTTTGAGCCAGAAAAGCCATTGATTTCTGAGAGGTCAATGGCTGTTCTGAGGATGCTTGGGAGATAATGCTGAGAAAAATGCAAGAAATACTTTGCATTTTAACAGTTTGAATTGAAGTGTACTTAAAAAAATGAAAGGGCCCCTCACAGCCTGGCTCAGAAAACTGAGTCCTGGTGGGCAGATGGTCTAAGTTGGAGAGCTATGCGAGCACAAAAAAATGAGTACTATAATGATTTAACCGCCCTTGAGACATAGGATGCCAAATAGCATGTTATATGAGGAAAATAAGTTCCTGATATATTAGCTCATACAGCTCATTTGGGAGGCTCAGTTACCACAAGCTTAGGAACTCCATTAATTGGGATACTGAAGGACAATAGAGGAAGGCCTAAAGAATTTCTGAGTGAACTGTATATCAGTGTGATGTTTGTTTCTAATTAGCTGGGCCAAAATGCACTGTGTTCACAGAAGAGTTAATAAGGAGTTTGACTCATTTGGGCTCTCAAGGCTGATATAAACTTTAGTGAGTTCTGTGCAGGGTATGAAAGTCTCTGGTGGAACTTCATGAATGAGACCTGAATGTTCATAAAAGCTAAACCAAACAAAGATGAATGAAAGAATGTCAATGCAGAATATAGGTCTCATCCAAGTCCTTTTAAGGTATATATATTAAGATTTATATTGAGCCATATTTCCGGGCGGGAGAACCTGACAGAAAGCCAAATGCTTTGCTAGTAAATTTAGAGACTGAGCAACAGTTCATGGAAGACACAAATGATAAAATTGCTTGTCTCACTAGTGAATTATTATCCCCCCAGCTCATGTAATATACATTTTTCTTCTGCCAGAAATTATACTGAAGGTGGAAATAGTTCTCACAGCCTGGGGCCTTTGAACAGTCATTTGTGAATAGTGGAAAGGCAAAGACCACATTGCTGCCCCAAATCCTATCATGGACTTTGTTTTAGTCACAGGAAAGGCATATAAAGAATGGACTTATTCCCACTTGACAATAAGGTGAGCCAAGCAGTGCAAGCTGACCCCACTAAGATTATCAGGGATGGGGAGTTGCATGCTTGAACTAGGCAGAATATCCTTGTGGCTAATGACACTATGGCAGTTCCACAGCAGGACATGCAGAAATATCCATCAGGGACTAAAATGGAAGCTCTTTCTTGATGAGCTTTCAGTGTAACAGAGGGCACTATGCAGGATGCTAGGGTAGAATTACTGCTGACAGTTCCATTCAGTTATGACCCAAAATACTAAGCAACCAACACTACAGGCAACATATGCTAATTGGTTAAATGGTAATGACTGTTATGGGTGCAATCATCTGTGCACAGATCAGATTCAATGCCTACTCCACAGGAGATAATGCATAACTTGTTCTGTATGGTGGGAAAAATGACTGTGGCTGGGGCGATTATAGACTACAGAGAAAAAAATTACTATTGATTTGATAAATGGATGTGATGTGTCCATCATAACTGTATTTGTACCCATATATTACTGCTGGTGTCAGACTCAGTTGATGCTAGTGGGAAACATCTTTTTTTAAAAATTATTATTATTATTTATGTGTATGAGTGTATTGCCCTGCATGTAGGTTAGTGCATTCATGTTGTGCAATGTCTGAAAAAGGCAGAAAATGGTGTAGCCTCCCCTGCAGCTGGAGTTATAGATGGTTGTTAGCCACCATGTGGGTGCTGGGATCTGAATCTGAGTCCTCTCCAAGAGCATCCAGTGTTCCTAGCCACTGAGCCATCTCTCCAGTCCCAGAACTGTTGTTTCTGTAGTTGACAGTGGTTACTGCAGAGACTACTAATGGGTCAAGCTCCTTGAGAGTCAGTGATTCTTGCTGTGTCATAATGGCCCAATGCTCAGCAGTAAATGGATGGAAAAACAATCAAACATCAACAATAAAATTCTAAGATGCAGGGATTATCACAAAAGAGGGATGGAAAGAATTTAAGAGCCAACAAAAGGAGTGGAGTGTTATGTAGGTATTTTCTTGCAATTGAAACAATTCCACCTATAGGATAGAACTAGGCTGCTAAGAGAGGAGACTTCACCATGTGCGGTTAGAAAGCAGGCCCATACTTCAGCTCCAGTTCTGCCTCACCATTTGAGAACAGGGATATCATTTGTATTTTGGCCCATGTTTCAGTTCAACATTTGAGGTTAGGGTGCCATACTAACCTCCAGGTGGCTCCAGTTTCCTGTTGCCATTTGAGAGATTTTGGAGCCAGCCCGTACTTTGGTACAAACTCCTGGGTAGTGCAAGGGGACTCAAGTCCCCAAAAGAAGACCAGGGAATCAGCTCCACACCCACTCTCCACCAACATCTCTTTCCTGTCTGTAGCTCTCACTTAGTTGTTGAAATACCCAAGGGCAACACAGAGGCCACCCTAGTCCCTTACTGTTTACTCAGCCTTTTTTTTCCCCTCCATATTCTATAATCTTTCTTTTACCTCTTTCAAAGAACACAGGCTATTCTAGATTACAGAGTTTCTATAACTCAACCTCCTGAGAGAAAAGACTGTTCTACAGAGTGTACATATTACTCTTCTCTTTTCAATCTATCTTTAAGCAAAACTCCCAAAGTTTTCACCTGCAAACCTTTATTTCTTTGTTTCTGCCAGTCCTCCTTCTATGTAGGTCCACTTCCTCTACTTTCTACCTAGTAACCTGAGACTATTCATTACCCTCATTGCAATTTCTTTCCTTTCTCTCTTTATTCTCTTCACTCATATCAACAATAACTAATATACAAGTACACTGTTATCCCATTACAGCCAAACAATTGATATTTAATGAATGGCTGTTCTTTACTCAATTTACACCCTGTTTACATTGTCAAATTACTGATACACAGTGAATGTACTTGCCAACAGAAGTCAATTTTCAGTCCATTTCTTGGGATAGACTATGGTGCCCTAAAAAACAGTCTAAGAGAGGAAAATATCACCCCCAAATTATCAAAACCTAATCTCTCTTAAACACTTGCAAACACTTCCACTAAAAGTTGTTATGAAAACTGACAAAAAAATCACAACTTTGGGTCAAATGTGATTGCATGTGATTGCACATACCTTTAAACACAGCAGTCAGCTGGTTCAGACAAATAGCTCTCTGGGTGATCCCAGTGAGCCTGGTGTTCACAGCAAGTTCCAGGCCAGATGAGGCTACAAAGAGACCCTGTCTCAAACAACAACAGCAAAAATAAAAAAAAACTTCAACAAAAGTCTTAACTAACAATATAATCAAATATAGGCAGAGTCCATCCCCAAAGCACAAGAAACATGGAAAGTGAAGACAACTTATCCCCTCCAATATTTACTGAACCATATTAATGGCACCCAATGAAATGATCTAGATGACTTTACAGGCATATAATTCAAAAAGAAGTTCACAAATATGTTCAAACAACTCAGAGTGCACTGGCATAGTCAAGAAAATATAAACAAATACCTGGATAGAACAAGTAAGCCAAGTCAGGATATTAAAATAGAATTCAATAATGTCAAAATACTGAAGAATAAACTAAACCAAAATGATGATAGAAATGAAAACTAAAATAAAATAAATGTTCAGGGGAAATCTTCATCAATAGAAAGCAGGAGATGGAACATAGAATTTCAGAGCTTGATGACATGTAGAGGAATTAGCTCATTCAGACAAGGTCAAAGATAAATTTTTAAAAGCCTAAGAAAGCATGCCCAAAGAGAAAATTAATCATTAGCCTGCTGTGACTCCTGCAAGCTATAATAACAACTGGCCTGTTAAGAATGGCCTGGTGTAATAGTGGCATGAATGTTATGGGAACAACCAATCACCTTCCGGATGATGTAAAACCCACTTCACAAGATGAACACATACCTGGCAATGTTATCAGACCTAGGAATTGATGATTAGCAAGGTCACAGGCCATAAAGATGAATGTCAAGCTATTATTCTGCTAATTGAAAATAGTGTTGACTGCTCATGACTTACAGTCATACCCATATATTAATAAATCATTTGATTTTTAGTAGAGAAGCTTCTTCTTGCAGCAGATGGCAATTAACACAGAAACCCACATCTAATGGATGTGCAGACAATATGAGATTACAAAGTCTTTAATCCTGAATGAGACATCTATACCACACCATCTCCTGCCAAGTTACAGGGATCATTGTGTAACAGGGAAGGGAAGATTTGCAAGAGCCAAAGGTTACAGATAAATACAAAAAAAATAGTGTTCTCCAGACAATTGGATAGTTACTCATACGAACTCACAATAATTGTGACATCATGCAAAAGGCAAACACAAACTCAAAGAAAATGAAACTGCTACATGGCAGGAGAGAGGGAGATGGGCAAGAAGTGCCCACAATATGTGAGGATATAATGGCAACTAATAGCTGCTGGGGGAGGAAGAATCAGTTTCTTTTAAAGGTATAATTCTGGAAAAGTTGGATAAGCTCTAAGGGATGGTCCTACACTGAGGAGCATTTGAGGACACAAATTTGACTAGATAAGACTTTAAAAAAAAAAAGGACATGAAATTTGGCAGGGTATAGTATAATGCAGTGGAGATAGGGGAGAGAGGGTCTTTATTTGATCAAAATATGAAATTCTCAGCCAAATACAGTATTTCATGCCTTTATTTCCAACACTCAAGAGGCAGAGACAGGCAAATCTCTGAGAAATACAGGCCAGCCTTGTTTACATATCAAGATCCACGCCAGCTGGTTCCACAGGGAGATCCTGTTTCAGAAAACTAAAAAAAAAATTCAAATTATAAATTAAAAGATTTTTTAAAAATTTTGTGAATAAAGGCAATTCAAGGTCTCTGGAGCACTATGAAAAGAAATTTTAATGTGCATTAAAAAAGGAAAAGTATATGACACAGTTCCAATAAAAATTCCAACTCAATTTTTCACAGAAAAAAATCTTAAAATTCATATAGACACTCAACAGATCTCAGAGATTAAAGCAACTTTCTACAGCAAAACCAGTGCTGGAGATATCAACACAACTGAATTCAGGGTGTAATACAGAGCCACATCAAAATTACAGCCTGTTACTGGCAGAAAAACAGATCATGAAAGAGAATAGAGGTCTCAGATACAAGTCAAGGAAACTATAGCCACCAGACTTATTTTACAAAGAAGCAAGAATACATGCCAGAGGAAAAAAAAATAGTCTATGAAAAATGGTGCTGAAAAAACTGGTATCTACATAGAATAAAACTAGATTCTTTTCACGCATGCTACACAAAAATCAATTCCAAATATATCAAAGACCTTGAAGCATTTTAGACATGAATGTCTGAAACAGCTATAGAATTACTCTGAGGGTACACTGACAATTGAGGCATAGGTAAGGACTTCCTGAATGGGAACCCAGTCAATAAGGAAATAAGACCAACAATCAACATGTCGGAACTCATGAAGTTAAAAAGCTTCTCTACTGCAAATCAAACTATCTATTGAGTGAAGAGGAAGCGTTTAGAATGGGAAAATGTCCTTTCCAACGCTGTATCTGTTGAAAATCATGTGTGGAATATAAAGAGCTTATAAAGAAACATCAAGACAATGCACAACCTGATTAAAAGTGCTCTATGGAACTGAACAGAGAGTTCTTAGAAGTAGAAACACAAATAGACAATAGCTACTTAAAAAATGCACAACATCCTTAGCCATTAGGGTAATGCAAATTAAAACTACTTTAAGACTATATCTTACTCTATTCAGAATGACTCTTAACAAGAAAACAAATAACTACAACTGCTGAAGAGGATGTAGTAAAAAGGAAAATCTTATTCACTGTTGGTCAGTGTATAAACTGCTGCAGTCACTATGGAAACCAGTGTAGAAGTTCCTCAAAATGTTGAAAGTAACAATCACTTATGACTCTGCTATAGCACTCCTGGGCATATACTCAATAAATGATACATATTACAACAGAGATACTACACTTCTATGTTCCTTGTTGCTCTATGTCAATTATCAAAGAAATGGAACCAGCCTAGATATCCATTGATGGATAAATGGCAAATGAAAATGTATTATGCATTCACAATGTAATTTTATTAAGCAGTAAAGAAAAATAATATAATGATTTTTTAAAGAAATTTGTAAAACAAAATGGATGAATATGGTCAAACTATGAAGGAACTCACACAAAGAAAGACAATGCAACTTCTTCCTTATATATGGATCTAGTTAAGAATTTTTAGAGTATTGTGCTTAACAGTAAAGACAAGAATGATAGAAATAAAGAAAAGGGGACATTAGAGAGAAAGGGCTTTATAGAAGGGGAGGTTGGAAAACAAGTGGGACGTGAAAGGGGAGGGGGAATACTCAGTGGAAAAAATCTAAGCAGGGAGGATTGAGGAGAAAAGAGGAGGGAGGGTTAAGTAAAACTAAGGCTATATGAAAAAGCCATATGGAAAGGTATTTTCAAATTTTATTAAAAATATAATTTAAAAATGTTTGAATAGAAATAGTCTCCTGTCACCTGAGTTCTCATAGGGTCCTGTAGCAGGAGGCCTCCAAAAATGGCACAGACCCAGAGCCCTGGGATTCAGCGAGAATTCACTTCACTTTAGTCAGCCAAAAGGAGCCCAGGCCTCAGTACCCTGCTCCATATGCCCAGTGACTGCTGACAGACTGCATGGGGCAGACCAATAAGAAAATGATACACTGACTAAAGGGACTTGGGGGTGGAGAAAAGGAAGATATAAGGCTTGCCCCCTCCTGCATTAAAGGAGCCTGCAGCACCTCGCCTAGTGCTTGCTTCTACCCGACTCTGGGGGCCTGTGTGTTGTGACTCCGAACCTCTTACCCCACCCCACCCCGAATCGGCAGGGGACCTGATCCAGGTTAGGGTCTTCACAGCTGGCCTGAGGAGAACCTGCAACAGGGTCCGTTGCTCCTGGTGCTATTAGACAAACCACATAACACATCTTTATCTGAATTTTTCGTAGTTTATATCCGAGGTAGGGGAAATAGAGTAACTTACAAAGGCAAACACCTGGCACCCCACACCTGATGCCTCGTTCCACTCTGTGGCTCAGAAGCCCACTGTTCCAGATTGCTTCCATGCCCCTCCCACAGTCTCCTTTATCTTTCACCCATGCCTCGTGGGGCCACAGTTGTGCCCCAGGTCAGTAAATGCCCCCTCTCTCATCCACTCAGGCAAGACACCAGGGCCATTTTTTCAGCACTAACACTTCTGTCCAAAATGGCCCCCACGCTTCTCTCTCCATGGCTAATTCTCGGCTGCCAGTTCTCCCCATCAGGCCTGCCCCTTGGATGAAAATGTATCCTTACAGGATACAGCTCCACAAGTGGATAATGCTTCTTCCACAAGCCCTGGGTTATTCAATGAAAATCCCAGTGCTGCGCATGGAATACCTCCTCCCTGCGAATGAGTTGTTAGTCAGGGAGCTCCTAGAGGACCCCCAAACAATATAGGCTTTTCCATTTCACTTGATTTCCTACCATAACTGGATACCTTCCAAATATTGAGGACAACATGCTCTTTGGTTAAAAGACATAGATAAATCATGCTAGAGCTCAGCTGGAAGCTTCCTCCCTACTGGCTAGCCTTCCATAGTACCAGAAATTGCTATAGAAACTGCTAGAAGTGAAAACCCATAACCAGTCCTACTAAGCTGTGAATTCTTTGAGTTATAGTAATGACTTGCCCAGATGTGACCTTTGGTGGCATGAATATTATGGCAGTAAATAATTCTCTTGTGATTGGATTTGAGGCCCACTCCACAGGAACGATCTCATGTTTGGTTCTTTAAGCTAGGGAAGGGAAGATTTGCAAGAGCCAAAGGTTACAGATAAATACAAAAAAATAGTGTTCTCCAGACAATTGGATAGTTACTCATATGAACTCACAATAATTGTGACAGATCACAGGAATGATCTCATGTTTGGTTCTTTAAGCTTGATTAAGAGCCTTTGGCTTCAGGCCCAAGGGAGAAACCTATTACTATTGTTTTGCTCAATGTGCATGCTGTCAACTTGCCTTCTAAATATTCATGTTTATATTCATAAACTAGTGGTGTAACCAGCCTTTATTAGAAAAACTTTCTATTGGAGTAGGCATTGGTTAATGTAGAAATCAATAACTAGCCAAAGTGCCAAGAATAAATAATGGTGGAGTGCATACTCCTAACTATGATGGCTGTATTACTCCATCTATGGCTCAAAAACCATCACTGAAGTGGTAGTAGAAAGAATACATGAGTCTAAATGGGAAATTGTGAACACAAAATTGTCTTATGTACATTGCATGGGCATCAGCTCATGAACTCAAAATACTGGTTAACTGAACAAGACCTGCGTAAAATTTGTGCTATCAACATCTAATCATGGATGGTGGAGTCCATAAGATCCTACCTCTTTCTTTGAGACTATTAGCACTTAATGTTTGTTAAAGAGAAGGAAGGATCAATTTCTTCATCCATGTAGTTACTGTTAGGTTGCCTCTTTTCCAGTAAATAATCACTCACTGATGCTCAGGCATGAAATTGTAAATGACTCTGTGGATCAGACACAGAAAGAAGACATGAAAATAGATGAGGGGCTTGTTGGGAAGAAGGATTTCATTGGGAGAGGGAGGAGCAGGAGCGAGAGGGATAGTGGTGAAATGACTAAACTCATTATTTAAATGTGTTACACTCTCAATCAACATAAAAATTCAAAAAAGGCAGGAAAAGATTAATAAGACAGGAAAGTAATAACGCTCTCAAATCTCAAGAAATTTAAAAAACTAATGAAGCCCAGGAAGGAAGATGATGAAAGTTACAAGACTCACATGGTCACTCCATGTTTGTATCAGTTGATGGAGAGAGAAAATTCAGTGAAACTAACGGCAAGTTGTATAGCAAGCTTCAGGGACAAGCACAGAGTTTTCCTGAGTGATCTCTGTGATAGATTGGTCCTTTCAATACTGTGACTGCCTTTGAATCAGCCATGTTTTTCTCTGTAACCCCAATTATCTCACTGATTTAGCCAGCAGGACTATGGTGGAATCATTTCTTTATTCTCTCATGATGCTTTTTCTCAGGTAAAATATCCCCAAGAAAAGTTTAGAAATTACATATCAATATTTAAAACCTATAGAAAATAGAAATAGAAGAAACAATTTTCCAGTAATTTTATGAAGTCAAAACTATCCTGAAAACATGTCACAAAGGTGTTATGAAGAAAAGCAATTCAAGAATAATAGTACACAAAACTATTGTCATAGATGTAATATAGCAGGAAAAATCCTTTAAAAATATCAACAAATGGAGTCAGTGATTTGCAAAAAGCCCAAATATTAAGGTCTTTTTCTTTTTTATGTGTATGCATGTATTGTCTGCATGTAGGTAAGTGCGCTCATGTCATGCAAGGCTTGCAGAGGTCAGAAGAGGCTGTTGCATCCCCTGGGTCTAGAGTTATGGACAGTTTTTAGCTACCATGTGGGTACTGGGATTTGAACCCGGGTCTTCTGCAAGAACAACCAGTTTTCTTAACTGCTGAGCCATCTCTCCAGCCCTGAAAAAAACCCAAATATTATAAATGAATAAGGCTTTACAGGAATACAGGCTTGATAGTAGTATATATTAACTCATTAAGCAATTTGAAAGTATTAATAAACAGAAAAAAAGAATTTCATAAAATTTAACCTGATTTAAATGAAGAAGAGCAACATGTAGGCATAGGTGCACTCTCCCTCAACATTATAGAAAATATACACAAAAATACAAAATAACTCTCCAGATATTGAAAGGATGCCCCTTTTATAACTAAGATCAGGAAAGAGAAAGTTATCAACTCACTTTCTATCCAACATGTTGCTAGAGTTCATCTCTTACACAATAAACTTGGAAAAATGTTGAAATATACAAAGAAAGATAAAGATGTAATAGCAGACTTCATTTTTAACTTTAAAATGTTTATTTATTAATTATTTTTACTATTATTATTATTATCATTATTATTATTAGTTACTGACATTTTTTTAAATTTCCAGAGCCTTTGATTTCCTACCAGAACTTGAAGGAAAGACTCCATTGCTGAAGTGAGGACATACAAGGAACAAAGGACTTGGAGCAATAGAACTGGAACTGAACTGGAAGCCATGTCCCTGAAAACTAGCTCTCATAGTTCTAGAGAATGCTATGCAAGCTGCTAAGGGAGAAAAATCAATCAATCGTCCAGCCCAGCTGTAAATCTAATAACCACAATGGCTGACAGAACAAACCACCTCTATTGGTGCAGTAGTGGCACTTTAATCCAGGGGGTAATCAACAAATATCTAATTGGACTTAAATCCCTCTCAATGGAAGGAAAATCAAGGGTTGCACTATAAATATAGGCAAGGGTTGCATATGGCTAGAGAGGTCATAAATTCCAGAATAGCAGACTTGTAATTTAGAACTTTTAAGTAATTCAATTCCTTAAAGTAAAAGGCTCTCAAAAGTAGATGTTTCTACTTTCCCAATAAATAATTTCTTCTTGGAATGATACATTAAATGTTTTAAGATCTAATTAGCACCTCTGTATTCTATTTTCTTATATCTCCTCTGTCTACAATATACTCTGTGCACCATATATTTTTGTGCTACTTTGTATTTGCCAAGTTCTTTTACAGTTCTGGTGTTTTGGACCTGTCTTTTTATAATGCTGAATATTTATGTACTCCTGAAATTTCTTTATAATACAAATGGCTATCAAATATTTTCACATTAAAAAAGCTAACCATCACAGAAATATTATACAGAAAAGGATTAAATAAAATAATTGAAATTTCAGTTAATATGTAATCTCTGTACATGGGATATTTATCTCCAGTCATCTTTATGAACATTTTCCTACAAAATTAACAATATATTAAAGTTGCATTTTACTTAGTATTTGATACTCAGTAATTGATTTTTCTTGCCTGGAGAAGGGTTGTGTGAGACCTGGGATTAAGTGATGAGCAAAACCAAGAGATCACTATGTACTTCACTTAATATAATGTACTTAATAAGTAATATCCCAATGATGTACCTGGCATTCTAGGCTAATATTTTAGACTTAACTAATGAAAATACATGCAAACATTTGTTTCACACAGAAAGAATTGGATATCAAATATTAAAATTTGAAAACAATAAAATATTTACTGCATCCTTTATGCCTTGTGCAGGCAAATATACTTAACCTCCACACTTTGTGTCAGAGTCCATTTATAATATCATCTATTTTGAATTCAGTGTATTTCATAAACACCTTATGAATATTCATGAAATAGGTAAATCTTTTAAAAAATCAATTTAAGTAAAAATTTATTTATGTCTTTATATGACTAAAGGATTCGATGGAATGAAAGAGAAAATCAGAACTGAATTCTATCAAATGTCATGCAGGGTTTTTAATTAAAATAATTATTTTCATAAGTATAATAGTGGTACTGCCAGTAATAATAGCTTCTTTTTATTGAGCACTCAGTATGAGGCTGCATTCTATCAAATGTTGACAATTAAATTTACAGCAAGCTTATAAGACTGGTAAATTATCCTCATTTTTACATCCAGGCATAAAGAGACCAGAAGCTTGGTTCTAGATTACATAAGTGATCTTGTCAATATCTGTCTCAACTCATAAGCATTACAATAAGGATTATATTTGCCAGTCATTTCCATTACAATAATATTTAGTTGACAGATTCAAGGAGAGAATTGATACAGGCCATGCTGACAGTTTTCATACATGGCTATTGCAAAAAGTTTAAGTGGCAGAAATGCATGTTCCTATATTTACACTGTAGCATAGGTGTGTTGAAATAATCCTTTGTTCCTATGTTAAATACTGTTAAGTAGCAATGTCCAGCTTCCTTTAAAATCCACAGCATGGATTCTGTAAACTTCATAAATGTCTGAAATTAGCCATGTAAATGTAATTTCATGAGGACCCTGAGAGATGTGGTACTGGGAAATGAAGTTTTGCTAATTAAATGCCTATAAGTCAAAACGATTCTTCTAAGGTAGGTTCCTTGGGGACTATATCCTAGTTCCTTCCAGATCTTGTTTTCGGTCTAGTAAAAGTTGATGGAGGCGAAAGACCTTAGAATCACCTAATTCAATAGAACGGAAACTGACTGGTTAAAGTACATACATAAATCCCCAAATAAGCTATTGACACAGCAACAGAAATCAAGCTTATGACAACTGCTGTCTTGCCTAGTGTCTGAAAACAGCATGTGAGCTGCAGCAGAATTGGCTCACACTGAGCTCCCATCCTCTCCCCTCCATTGACAGTCATTATTCTTGCAAGTCTTTCACTGAGAAGCGTCCCCGTCATCACTGATAAGAAATAATTGATATTCTCAGCAGAAACGCAGAAGAGTGCACTCAGTTGATATTCTTGTCCTCCAAATAATTTTTTCCCAAAATCAGGGTTAAGTCACATTGATTAACAGGCTTGAGCTTCAATCTGATATTGCCATTGATTGCCCTAAGCTTGCCTGAGGTTTATGAAAGGATTGCGACTTCTCG
>NW_008343216.1:1379585-1405121 GCF_000622305.1 Nannospalax galili | reverse complement strand
AAGGCTGAGCAGGGGCCAGGGGAGCAAGCCAGTAAGCAGCATTCCTCTATGGCCTGTGCTCCAACTCAATTGGGCAAGTTCCTGCCCTGTGTTCCTACCTTGGGGGTCCCTTAGTGTCGAACTGTGAAACAGGAGATGTAAGCCAAATAAACCCTTTCCTCCCCAAGTTGATATTGGTCAGAATATTTTGTCACAGCAATGGAGAAACAAACTTGAATATAAATTGGTAACAGGATTCTGGGGTATTTCTATGACAGGCCTGCCCTTGGTGTTTTGGTGAGGATTATGGAAGCCTTTGGAACTTTTGGTTGGAAATGTCATTGAATGGTTAGAGTTTGTTGCTGTAGAGCTTGAAACAGTTATGCTGAGTCATGGAAGATGGAGGCCTGGCTTGTGAAGCTTCAAAGGGAAGTAGAGACTATTGGGGCTGTTAGTGTGATATCTTGAATTGAGAATCTATGGGTTCTGGTTCATTGGGGATGAAGAACCAGCTGTGATTAAGAAGAGACACTGAAGTAAAACCTTTGCTTTCATGGACAATTGATGGTGGTTAGCTGTGGCTGAAAAATCAGCCATGAGTAGCAAGAGACCAACATCACTGAGGTGAAGTCTGGGAACCATTTCCTCAGGATCAGTGCACAGAAGATGTTGTCCAGAGGGGACCTGAACTTCCATCTCAAGATGGAAGCAGGACTTGGTAATGTGTTAGAGTCTCCTGCCTGGTTCTGGTATTGAAAGCACAAAGGTGTCACAGGCAGCAGCTAAGGCTTGGCAACCTGAGAGGCCAGGAAAAGTCATTGGTAAAAGTGCAGCCTCAGTTGCAGTAAAGAACCCCAGGATTAAAGGGATGGTGGAGAGAATCTAAAGCTTTGTACCCTTAGAGGTCCAAAGAGCCCACTAGTGAATGCACAGCCTCAGTTTCAGTGGAGACCATAGCCTTTTGGAGATGCCGGGACCATGGGACAACCACCAAAGACAGAAGTAGGTGTAGAATGGAGCTGGCCTGCGTCTTCAAGATGAGCTGTGTGTTCTGTGAACAGTAGAGTCAGAGAAGTAGAGATACCAAAACCCTTTGGATCCCAGAAGATCATGACTGAATTTCAGATGTCCAGCCTTGAGCTACTTTGCTGGACTTGGGCTTTGCTTAGGTGTGTCCAAGCCTTCCCTTTTGAAATACGACAGTTCTTGTTTTGGATTTTACAGGAACCCATGGTTAAGAGACTTCTAAGAGACAATGGACTTTTAAGTGTTTGGATTTTTTAAGTACTGTGGGACTTTTAAGGTTGTACTCTCTTATGCTGTGATTTTGTTAACATCATACCTTGAGGACAATAAATGGAAAAGTTGTTGTTTAATAGTGATAAGTTTGTGTGTCAAGTTGATAAGGGGTCAATTGTTCTGGATAACTTTAGTTGTCAACTTGACACACCTGGGTAGAGGGAACCTCAGTTGGGGAATTTCCTCCATTGGATTGGCCTATGGCCAAGTATGTGGGACATTTTTTTGATTGTTGGATGGAGTGGGAGGGCCCAGCCAACTGTGGGCAGTGCCAGCCTTGGACAGGTCATTCTGTATTGTATAAGAAAGCAGATTGAGCAGGGACCAGGGTACGAAACCCTTAAGCAGTGTTCCTCCATAGTTTGTGCTTCAGCTCCTACCTCCAGATTCCTGCCCTGAGTTCCTACCTTGGGCTCCCTCAGTGATGAAATGTGACCTGGAAGATATAAGCTGAATAAACCCTTTCCTCCCCGGCTTGGTATTGGTCAGATTATTTTGTCACAGCAATGGAGAAAACAAACTATAACACAATGTTCAAAATTCTTTTAATTGTATAATTCATAGGTTTCAGTATGATAGTTTGACATGTATATAAAGTGTGTAGTGATAAAACAAGAGCTTTAAGCTTCTCCGTCTTCTTAAGCATTTTAAGGGCCAAGAGAAATATGAAATTCTAAGTTCACCAGGCATCTTGTCTTCAGTATCTTTATTTAAGTAGGTTAAATATTAATAAAGGCATGTATGTGTGAGGCAGCCATTTTCCACTCTACTCTCTAGTTATTATCTCTAATAATTCTCTGTTATTATGTAATTATGAATTACTTTAATTTTAAAATATACTTACTTTGCAACATTTAGGAATCAATTTATTTGACTCTTTCTGGCACCTTTGTGTGAATTCTTCAATAATTATAACCAAGTTGATTTGTTTTTTTGAGGATATTGCTCATTAGCCATCTTTAGGACTCAGAAACCAGAGACCTCATCCTCCTAGATTTTAAGCTATCTTACCTACTATTTTTTGTCCATTTATTCAGAATATTTTTATAAATGGACACTAAGATTTTTGCAGTTCAAATCTAAATTCTTTACCACTCAATTGGATTATCAAACAAAATGTATTATAGGTAAGAAAGCTCAGCTTTGACCACTTTCAAAAGATACTTGTGGGATTTTTTAGATTTTTTTTAGAAAGTAGTATCATTTTAAAATTATTCTGAGACAAAAAACTAATTTTAACACTTGAAATTTGCAGTTACTAGCTACCCTATAGAAAAGAAGCATGAATGACACTGTCACAGCATATAGAACAGAAGTAAAGCGACAAGTCTTTCAAGATACTAAGCTAAAGATGTCAGTTTACATCTAAAAATTGTCATTAGTAATCATTTTCATGATTTAAAAAACAGACATGCCTACAAATGCCATGTTGTTATAATTTCTCTGGACAAAGGCATTTTTAGAAATTTGCATTGATTTGTATTTCCTTTTTATTGATTTAATACCAAAATAAGCACACATGAGATAACAAACATTTTTCTGCTGACCTGTCTTTATTCTTGTAAAATGTTAACAAGCTGCCTAGGTTGAGAGTAAACTGGATTAAGATTTAGCTGAAGTGTAGCAAGCCTAAATTAAATTTGTTACAGACAAAAATACATCTTTTCTGGAAAAAAACTGAGTGCAAAAAAGTCAAAAAAAATTCTGCTCACCTCATTCTATGTTACATTGTTTTTGTAGGTGTTTTCATTGTTGCTTATTTCTTTTCCATGAGTGAAACTTGTTTATAGGCCCCAATTCCTACTAATGTTTTATTACCGTCTTTACAAGGCATCTGTGAACCCTGTTTCTCTAGACATTTGCCACCCAGTCTGATAAATCTGATAATATCCTTCAATAATCCATGGCTAAAGTTTTTCAATTACAGTTGTTTTAAAACTGTTCTAAATTTAGAGAAAATGATGGTTTGTAAGAAACTCTTGCTCACTGTATTAATTTATCTAAAATACAGTGACTGTTCAAAATTCATATTTAATTAAATTTTTTTCTAAACAAAGATTGTTTATTTATTTAGTAACCACATGCTTCAAAGAAGCATTTCATTACAGCTTTAACATATTCAATAACAATTTCCAGAGCAATGATACACCTGTTTCAAAAATGACTGTAAATTTTTAGGTTTACACTAGAATTAATACAGCTATACAATATTGAACTCAGTATAGACCCTCTAAGACATAAAATTGAATGAGTTTTTAACCTTTAAAAATATCTCCATTTCATTTTAAAATATACTGTTTCCTACAGAAGATTCATTTTTTTTCTTGAACTTCTGATCCTCTTGCCTCTGTCTCTTGCGTTCTGGGGTGACAGGCATGGTGGATCAAACATACACACAGCTCCTCATCACCAGGCAAGCACTCTACCAACTGAGTTCAATCTCCAACAAGATAAAGGGATTCTTTAAAAAATGATCTGTAGGGGTAGATACTTATGGAGACAATCACAAGAAGAGGAAGTTGGGGGTTGTGGAGCAAGGCCAGGACTCAGGGGAGATAGGCATTCCCTACAGAGAAGCAAGGGGTACTGAGGACCAGTACTAGTCTCTTATGCCTGCTATATGGAGTGCCTCAGACTGGGTGGCTGAAAACAATAGGAATTAATTTCATTCATTTCTGTGACCAGACATCTGATGTCAAGATGCTGGCAAGAGCATGCTCCCCTGAAGCTCCAGAAGACTCATTTTTAATACTACTAACGCTTAGATATTTGCACATGAATCTCTAATCTCTAAGTATCTGATTATTGCTAGTCACAGTTAGTTACACTTGGATCCTTGGCACCTGAGTATGGATATAAAGTCATCAGGCAGATTTCAATGATCATATTTATCACCTCTACTGATTAACATGAAGTAAATTTTTATGCTTCTTCCTCAAATATAATTAATTTTATATTTGTTGATTTGTGTGTATATCATACAGAACATTCCAAACAATCTTATTCATCTATATACCCACTTCCCAAATGGCACCCTCCCGTAGCCCTGACCCCCCTCACTGTAGCCCATATACTCTGTCATCCCTGTTACTGTCCATTGTATTGTCAGAGCCCCCAGCCTTTCCTCACACTGTATTCAGAGTTTGATTTTTTGTGTGTAATCTATCTGAAAGTGTCTAGAATGAGTCATCAGAATTTCTGGTTTTGGAGTTTTATAAGGCATTATTTGATAATCTCATAAAACGTATATAATCTATTTTGAGCAATCCCCATTCTTCTTTTAGTCCCCTCACACTCCTTCTGAATCTTTGTCTGACCAATTAGTTTTCTTCCAATATTTAATGTCTTTTTGTCCTCCCTCTTCCCCTCCTCCTTTTTGTGACCCAATGAGTTTAATAAGGGTTGCTTGAAAGGTCATGGGTGTGGCTCCCTTAGTGGAGCATGGGTAACTACCCAGTGGCTACATATCTAAATAAAATGACTCTTCCTTTCTTGTGCAGTGGCTTTGCATTTCCTTCCTGATGCATTCTGAAAGTTTGAAGGGCTCATTCTTATTGAAGTGTTATACAGATAACCCCTGGTTCTATGATTTCATAAGGGCCAATGCCCAGGTTATGTTCAGGAGGTAGCATTTCTCAACATTCCTTCCCATCCTTCAGCTCTTACCTTTTTTCAGCACTATTCAAGACGCTCCCCGATCTTTGGATACAGTGATAGGATATCTTTTATAAGACTGCATTCTTAACAGTCACCTATTCTCAGGACTTTGACTAGTTATAAGTCTCTGTAGTAACTGATACCCACAGCAAAACAACAGGTCTCCTGAACAAGACTGAGAGCATCACTACTCTAAGGGTATAAATTTAAATATTTAGGAGGTACTTTGGCAACATTTCAATGTACCAAAACAACAGCACTAAGTTTCCACTAGGCCTATGACCATCCAGCCATAGGCTTATCATAAGGTTTAAAGTGCCAGGCACTAATCCTTTCTTATGAAATTCCCCCAAATCCAATAAGAAGCAAGTTGGTTATGCCTGTAATAATCATTCAACTATTGAGTCACTACGTATATCTTGCCTGAGAAATCATTACTGTAGCACGAAGGATTCCAAGCTTGTTGGGACCAAGATGACTTTTCCCTCCCATCAACCGACATTGACCTTCAGGCACTATAGAGGATAATAAGGAGGGAGGAAGCTTCCAGCTCAATTCCAACATGGTGCCTTGAGTTTGCAATGGAAGCGTGTAGTGTCTTCAGCTTTACGATCTTCCCATCCAGTTTGGGTGGACTGGAGTGGTCATAGGCATGAAGTGTGAGCTTACTACTTTTGTTCTGCTAAACTGATACATTGTCAAACTGCTTCTCAAATATTTATGTTTATAATCTTAAATTAGAATTGCCTTTGGCTTAGATCAAAGAAAGTTTTCCTTGTAGTGTGAGTGGTTGGCTAATTTGCTGAGAAGAAGTAATGTTTTATTTCTTAGGCTTAAATTGCACATACATATTACCTCTTCCAAGGCTTAGGGAACAGGATGGAAGAAGGGTGAAAAATGTAGAGAATGTAGAGGCAGGCTGTGAAATGGCTTTATGAGAATGGCATTGCTGTGATACACATGAATGCACAGCATCTACAGTTGGCTGCATTAAGTATGTACAAGACTGATCCTGAAAGATGCAGTCATAAGTAGAGTAGGATCATGGGAACAAACTTCATCTAGGGGAGCTATTTGCAGTTGTAGAATGCCAGAGAAGTCCTCGTATTCAGTGATTTAGTCACTTACTTGTGACACTTTCTGTACTGGATTGAGGTACACTCATGCCTAAGTAGACAGCCTTGTCTAAGCATGGAATTTCAGGAAGTAAAAGCAAAAGCAAACCAAAAATAAAAAGACACAAATGAGGGTGGGGATTTGTTGGGATGGGAGAAAGAGAGAAAGGGATGCAGACATATTAATCCTCCAAAGATTGCATTATGATAAAATTTATACTTTTAAAGTATTTACTTTGTACTGTTAGAAAACTTGATACAAGATGTATATTTTGAAGAAAATAATAAAGATGTTTTATTTTCCTAAAAATAAAAAGAGAGGATGGAGGAATGAGTGTCAACAGTGTGTTATATACATTTGTGAACTTGTTGAAGAATAAAGAAACAATACATTCCAACAGATTTTCTAAAATATGCCATGAATTGTTTTTTCTTACACCTCTAGCACATCACAAGGGGATTTCTCATTATTCTATGAACATTTTTCTGCATTTCTCCCTCTGAGCATAAGCAAGTACATGTTTAAGACATAAATGAAATTCGATATTTTGGCTATGCATGGTGGATCACACCTGTAATCCATCTGTAGTCCCAGTTGTCATTCTAGCACTCAGGAGATAGGCAGGTGATTATGAGTTCAAGGCCAGCCTAGGCTACAGAGTGAGATCCTTTTACAATTCCAACTTCCCCTAAATTAAGAAATATGACACATGGAGCATTAAGCACTCTGTCCAAGAAAACTGCAACTGTAAATATATTTTTGGAATCACTAAATTCACAAACCGTGTACAATAAGAACCTTATAAATGTTTTAATACAAGAAATTGTGATGGAATTCTCATGAAGGTCTGTTATTGCTAACAACAATAAAACCAAACAAAACCCACCTGAGGAATTGGTAGATGTGATTCAGCAGCCATCCTAGGCTTATGCAGAAGTAATTGATTGATCAGTTTGAGTAAACCCAAGTCACAGTCTGAGACAAAGTACGTGTTCAAATAAGGAGTGGCCTAGGCTGTGGGATCTTTTGTAAAAAGTGTGTTGAATTTTTGTGATTTATGTACAGTATAATTTGATAGTATTTAGATTAACCTCCCTTACTTACATCTCCCCTTATTGCTCTCTGCCCAATTTAATGTACTTTATTATATACACAATAAGGCCTTTTTTTTCTTCCACATAAGGGTAAAATGTATCTTGTTCTTTATCTGAATGTATAAAATGATCTTAAATAATTACTGAATGTAAGTTATGCGTGCACATGTACATGCATGTACACATACTTGCCATACATGTGAAAATGTATCTAGAATAGTGTATATGGAGAACAAAAGTAAAATGGAAAAGTTTCTATTAACCAACGGCTATTCTAGATTATATAAAGTTCCCTAAAAGGGGTAGAAATGTATAAATTTAAATAATACATATTTCCAATAAGAATACAGAGTAATTTACTTTTCTCCATTAAAGAAATATAAGAGATTTGGTAGCATGACAAACTGTAGAATTTGTACTGAATATGATAGTGGCAGCAGCTGTGTAAGAAATAATGAATGGAGAACAAGATAATATTCCAAATGAATAAATTTTTGAACATACTATGTATCTTAAATGGCAAATTATGAAATTATTCTTTAATTCTTTGAACTTTTAATTCTCATATGTTTTTAAGATATAGTATCATTCTTTGGGAAAGTATTTACTTAATGTTGTTATACAAGGATTTATTACTTATAAATATATATTACAACTTATAATCTCAGTACTCAGATACAGAATGTTATTTCCATGTCACATTTACTGTACAATACATTTAGTTAGAAAGACTTACAGATAATAAAACTTATTTGTTGGTATCTTACTTTTCATTACTTGTGCTTAAAATTGTTTATTCTATCTATGAATTATTATATACTTGATTTCCTATTCACAAACCTTATATATGTATGACTGTGTGCTAATAAAATTTACATGATTATTATCATTGAAATATATAATCTTTTGCATCTTTCTATTTACATCTGCATTGTGTGTGTTTTGAAGATTAGCTGCCTTGATATTTATAGTTGTTTTTCATTCTTTACTATTATTTTACAGAGTACAAGTGTATAAATATACCAGATTTTAATATTTAGTTGAAAAGTATTTAAAGCTTTTTTTCCAAGTTTCTGCCATTATAAACAATGGCACAATAAAAGAAATATAACTATGCCTTATATATAAGCTTGAATATTTCACTGTTGTTCAGGATCAAGATTTCTTGGTCATGCTAGATATGGTGCATGTCTTTAATTTCTGCACTCCTAAGACAGAGGCAGGGGGATCTCTGTGAGTTCGAGACCAGCCAGGTCTATATAGCGAGTTTCAGGTCAGCTGGGGCTACTGGGAGACCCTGTCTCCAAAAGACCAAACAGCAACAAAAATTTATAGGTCAAACAAATAATGCAAGTATTTTACAAGTGAACATTCTAGTTTTCATTCATAAATTATCAAATTCTCCCTCTACATTTTAACCTACAGCTGATATTAGTGGACTCATAATATTTGCTACATTGATAGGTGTGAACTTGGAAATTAAGTGGTTAAATATACTTTGTTTTCTTATTCTTGACTCTTAACATATTTTCAAATGTGCTCTATAATCTGTTTAAGCAAGTATCATGTGTACCTACCTTCATTTACTAAACATAGGATGGACTTCTTCCAGAATATGTCAGGGTTCTCAACTTCTCTTTCTCCTTGCAGTCCAGGAAGAGATACACTGAACTAGAAACCATGCTGTACTTGAGACTGACCCTTGTTAACAGGATATAGAAGACTCATGAGTATTTGGGATAGTGATTGAGGTTGTGTAATAAGAAGAAAATAAACTGTGATCCCCGACAGACGATGTCCAGTCATGTCTTGTTCTCTCATTCATAGAAATAGAATCCATTATGGAAATTGGTGAACACTGCATACAGAAATTTCTGCTAAATGTTTCTGCTAACCTTTTATGTGTTGTTGGTGTAGTTCCCATAGGAACTCTGCCCTCACTGGGTACTATAAAGTCAACCAGTGTTCTGTTAGGAAGTGAATTTATTACTCCATATTTTAGATTTTCAGATAGGATAAGAAATACCTTTTGTCATTCTTATTGAGGTGACATATTTGAGCAATACTTGCTTCCACATCCTTTCATCATCTTTATTATTCTCTCAGGGAAGAAAGACTTATTTTATGGTTATTACAGGAAGGAGGAGTCACACATGTCCAGTTCTATAAACTTTCCTTTCATATCTCTCTACCACAGGAAATGTTCATTGAAGTTTGCTTTCCTGTCTTCTGGCTATCAGAGTGTCAGTCTCTGCTCTTTTATAGGAGTCCTGCCATTTAGTCATATTGATAGTCACAGGTCAAAGAGTCAACCGTACATCATGAAACAGGATGCATAAAACCATTTGCTTGAAGTACAAAGTCACATTTTTCTAACTCATGTCTATTGGTATTAATTTTAAAATATTCATCTTAATTTTAACTTTCCCTGTGCTTTGTTCTCATTTAATTCTGAAATATGTAGAAAGAAATGATATTTTATATATGAATTGTCACTATGTTTTATAAGTTTTAGCATTAATCTGTGTATCCCTATTTAGTGCTGATTGAAATTTATATTTTAAGAGTTTCTTTTGGATAGCATCACTCAAAAGAGAAGAGATGCCAAATATATTTAAATTTTCCTATTAAGATAGATGCAAATTATATGTCCAATTTCATAAAGTATAATAGGCTTTATATAAATCTGATTAGTAAGAGGGATGGATGTTTAAGTGGATCCAAGTGACTTGGGGCAATACTAGTAGAGGAAAAAGTATAAGGCCAAAATTTAACACATTTGAAAACTACTCAGATGGTATAGTGTGAAGGCCTTGGTACCTGGGCATGAACTGGAGAAAAGAAAGAGTTAGAGACAATTATAGGAATTTATTAGCTACTTTTATGTTTCTGATATAGACTACCCTGACAAAAGCAACTTAAGAGAGAAAGAGTTTGTCTTGGTTTATAGTTTCAGAGGGATATATTTCTTCATAGCAGGGAAGATGTAAACAGAATGAACCCATTCATCAGTACACAGGAAACAAAATGAGAAAGAACAGGACTTGGGTCTAGGGGAGTAAATCTCAAAGCTTTCCCAACTTGATGTACTTCCCAGCAGCAAGGGTCCACCTCCTAAATGTTGCATAGCACTCCCAAACAGCATCACCACCTTGAGGAACAAATACTGAAATATGTGAGATTGCGGATGTTGCTTATCATTTGTGCCACAACAGAAGATAATGTTTGTGTCTTTCAAAAATGCCATTATTAAAATGCCACTGATATAATGGTACAAGATGGTATGCCATTGGAAGGTCATTAAGCCTTGAGTAGAGAAGAGACCTTATGAATGAGATTAGAATCCTTAATAGGAGAGCATCTTCTTGTCCTCTTTAATTGATGAGGACACAACCACAAAGTAGTGGCTCTGAATAAGTAAGCAGCCTCTAATCAGAGCTAAGAGCTTTTAGGACCTTGATTTTGGGCTTCTGAGCTTCCAGGATGTGGAATACTGTTAAGTGTTTGCCACTTAGATAACTATATTATACTTCTAACAGTAACTTATACTCAATAAGACTGTGATGAATTATTTACAAGTTTCATTTTAGATAACTATGTAGGTTACAGAGTTATCACCAGATTGAAACAGGAAAATAAAAATACATTGGTGATAGGACAACCAAGGGGTGATGAAATGCCACAGAGTTGACCCTCACACCATCATCTCTGAGATACAGTAGCATAAAATAAACAAGAACTGTTATAAAAGTGCAGTCTAAGGTATCTCAGTACTTGTATGAGTCAATGTAACTAATATTGAAATCAAGATGTAGACTATTTTTTTATTTTAAAATAATTTTTAATCAATATTATTTTCATACCTGTTAATGCTTGATTTCTATAAAGCTCCAGCATCATGTGACCCACTTACCTAACAGTCTATTATTAGAGACTAATACATATGGAATGGTGCAAGATGTATTATTTATGTCCATTTGTTCTTAGCATAATATCTTCATTTTTATCAAAATTTTGGATATCAGCTGTGTTTTTAAACATTTTATTTATTATTTAATGTGTCTGAATATATTACTTGCATGTGTGTAAGTGTACCCATGTTGTGCAATCCTCATAGAGATCAGAAGAGGGTGTTTGATTCCCCAGAACTGGAGTTGCAGACAGTTGTTAGCCGTCATATGTGGCCTGGGAACTGAACTTGGGTCCTCTGTAAGAGCAGCCCATGCTCTTAACCAGTAAGCTATTTCTCCAGCTCCATCAGCGATGAATGATCAGACCATTTTATTTGTACATCTTTCAGTGAATTATAAATTTCCAGATATTTTCCAAAATGATTTTGCATTTTACAATACCTTCATCAGAACATGAGTGTTTCATTTGCTCTTCATTTACCAATGTTTGTTATGCTCAGTGTTTGAATATGCAGTCAACACATTTGTTGCCAAGATATTTGTGAAAAATACATAGGACAGAGTTATAGACACATTCTTAAATTAATTACAAATGATAAGTATATGAACAGTAGCTAAAATTATAAGATTAGATGAAGTGATTCCTGGTAGAGATTTATGAAAATTGATATGAACCAAAAATTTTAACTTAATAGATGATTAAGATTCCAACAAAATAGCAAACAACATCATAGACGTTACAAACGATTCATGAGTATATACAAGAATTACATGTACATAGTTATAATTTATCAACTGTGTCCTACATATCAGACAGTTCCAATAAAAAAAAAAACATTTCTCCCATTTCCTTATGCTGACCAGGAATTTATTGTAATGAATAATTTGTTTCATTTGATAGCTCTTGATCATATTACAGTGTGAGTTATCAGAGATAAAGAGTTTGCAAGTGAACAAAATTCCCCTTGAGAGTTGATTGGAAAAATAGAAAACATTCATTTACAATGCTTGATAGAGACAAATCAATAATTATAAACATGTTTTAAAATTGGATGCAGACAGTGAGATTTTTTTCTTGTCTCAACATTTCTCCAGAGATCATATACAAAGTTCTCGCTGCCTTTGCTGAATCTACCTATTCTGACACTTGAAAAATAGTTCTTAAACTATTTTTCACTAACTATTTCATAAAATAAGTTAGCTTAATATTAGCCATAGTAATATCTGATAGAGACAGAAAGGGAGTGAAAACACCTAAAAATTCTACATGCATGTAAAAATCTAGAATCCCATCTTCTCTGGGATAGGGTAGGGAAAACAAAATTTATGATACAGAATATATGAAGAAAGGGTCTCAAGAGTTTTTGTCTCTTGATTTTGGAGAATTATTTTCAGTACAGAAAAATTTGCTTCCAATATAGTTTTTTTGAATTCCTCTCAATGGCTCAAGACCAGATTTTCCTGCTGGCTATCATTGGACCTGAACTTTCCAAACTGCCTGACTCTCTGACTCAGACCTCCACAGGATTATCTTCACAAATCATGCTGAGTCCATTCCCTTGCCTTGGGACTAACTGCAGTCCCCCCCCCACTGCCCTAATACAAGGCTTCCTTGCTGTCTAGGGGCCCAGGCCATTCCAGTCTGTGAGAGAGAACATGGTTCAGCCTCAATGAGGTGAGCTTCCAAAAAATGCACTTTGCCCATTCCCCTGCTTTGGGAATAGCTGAAGTCCCTCCAACTACTCTAGGGCTTAGGCTTCCCTGCTGACTGGTAGGGATCAGCACTTCTATTTCCCATCTTCTCTCCTTGGACCTTGACACTATCCATCTGCGACTGACATGCTCATATCTAGTCAGAGTCACTTCACCTTACTGGATTGATAGTGAGCAGCATAACTGGAACCATCTAGTTCCTACAATATAAAATGAAAAGAGACAACCTGAAGGCTAAAACAGCCAGCTTTTCACACATAATCAGAGAGCAACCAAAGCACATCAATAATACAAACAGAATGAGACCTCAATGCAACAAAGGAAGGAGTTTCATGCCAGAATAACAAAACAAAAAACAAACAAAAGAAATCCACATGTTGACTTAATAATAAGAAAATCATAATAATATGATAAAACAAAATAAGCTCCTACCAAACACCACCAGTCCTATAGAAGTGTTCTACAGCCAGAACCCCTTACAGGTAACCCAGGATACAGAATTTAAGAGAAAAATCATAAACATGTATAAAGAATTAAATGAACACAAACAACTCAAGAATGAAAAGAAGATAGGGACAAACTTCTGTATGAATTCACAAAAGAGAGAGAAACTTGAAGAAAACTCAGGCTGTAATGAAGAAGGAAATGAAAAACTCAATAAGCCAATGTGAAATGACAGCAGACAAGCTCACCAACAGAAGAAATGGAATGGAAAAGTGAATATCAAAATTGGACAACAAAGTTGAAGAATTTGACTGCTTAAGCAAAGAATACAAAAAAATTTAAAAAAGGAATGAAATAAGAAGGAAAAGCTGAACATCATGAAAAGACAAAATTTATCCCTTATCTACATATAGGAAGGAGAAGAATCTCAGGTAAATGGTATTGACCAGCTCTTCAACAGAACTGTAGAAGAAAATTTGCCAAAATTAAGGGAAGACATATCCATATAAGTACAAGAAGTACATAGAACATCAAATAGAGAGAACCAGAAAAGATACCCCCTAAAGCATATCATAGTAAAAACACTAATTGTATATAACACAAGAATATTAAAATCAGTAAGAGGAAAACAACAACTCAAATACAAAGGAAAACCCATCAGAATTGTAGCTGACTTTTCACTGCAAACTGTGAAAGCCAGAGAAGTCTGGACTAAAGTATTTCCAGGTCTAAATGACCATTGATACCAACTCAGAATATTTTACCCAGAAAAACTGTCCATTATAGTTGAAGGGGAAAGAAAATCTTCTATGACAGGAATAGACTGAAAGAATTCATGTCCAATGTGTTACTTTTCTGTTGCTGTGAAAGAAATACCATGACCAAGTAAACTTATAAAAGGACTAGTTTATTTAGCTTACAGTTCCAAAAGGGCAAGAGTCCAACATCGCAGAGAGGTATGGTAGCAGAGATGCCTGGATTAGGAGCAAAAGCTAAGCTTTCACATTGTCAAGTAAGCACAGGAGGCAGCACATGACTGAAGGTCCAGGAGGGCATAAGAACTCTCTAAATCTACTCCCAGCGATGTTCTTCCTCCAGCATGGCCACACCTTCTAAGACCACCCAAAACAGATCCACCAACTGGGTGCAAAATATCCAAATATTTGGAGACTATGGGGGACATTATCATTCAAACTGTCACATTCCACTCCCTGACCCTCATAGGCTCATTACCATGTAAAATGCAAAATTCATTTAGTTCAAAGTTAAAAGTCCCCATAGCCATTACCAGTGTCAATACTATTCATGGACCCTGAGTGCTGCACTATCAACATGCCAAACAAGATGTTCCAAGTGGTGCAATAGTGGCATGTCTAGTGTATGGACAACCAGCAAATTTTCGGTTGGATATATTGCTCACACCTAGGGGTGGAACGCACATCTGGTACTGTACACTAGGCCAACTTTCTGTGGCAGGGGGAGATAGTGGCCCCAGAGGGGAAGCCCTTGCAATTGTTTTGTTAGATGGATGTGATGCACCTTCTAAGGCACCATCCAAGCATTTGTGTTTACACCCATAAGCTAAGTTATTATAGCAGCCATTGTTTAGAAAATCTTGCTTCTTGCTGTTTTTTTTTTTTTTTAATAGTAGATGGAGTCCCACTGAAATGGGCCATCAGCCCATGAAATACAGATTATTGATAGACCCAAAGTTCAGTGCTTTGCCACAAAGGGAGGAAGACCATCCCACACCTACTACCTCCTCCAAGGCTCTGGGACTTTTGTGGAAGAGGTTGGCAGAATGCAAGAGCCAGAGGAAGAAGTAGAGTGTTAACTGGAAGTGTCCTCTGACAGCTATGCCAGCAAGCTATAGTCACACCTCTTTCCAATGATTTTCAAAGTCTATGGGGGTAAAAAGAAAAATTGGAAAAAAGAAACATTTCGTTTACATAATCAATAATCATATTTCATTAGAAAATTGCTACTTGAATGGAGGTCAAACATTAAAAAATTGTTTTAACATTTTTTTAAAAAAGTACACAGTCCAAAGTCTTTTCTGAGACTCAGGGAAATATCTTAATTTTAAACCCCTTTAAAATCAAAATAAAAATTACATACTCCCAACATACAGTGGAACTGAATACACATTCCCATTCCAGAAGGGAATAAAAGAGGCATAGTGAGGAAATACTAGATGAAAACAAGATAAAAAACCATCAGGGCAAACACCAAATCTGGTAGATCCAAATCTGACTTCTGAGACATTACTTCCAAAGGGCTTAGATGCCTCAGCCTCTCCAGCTTTGCTATGTGAAACATACATCTCTCTCTCTCTATTAGGCTAGAATGTATGCGGCTCTTGGGAGTTGCCTTGCAGCTTTAGGATATTCAACATCTTCTTGAGGTCACCAATGCCAACCAGGTTTCACATTCACAGCTTCACACAAAGGCCTATCAGAGCCTTCTTTATGTAGGGACACCCCTGATTCTTGCTACCTGGCCTCTGCAGCTATCTGAAATTCCAGAGGAAAAACCAATGACCCCTTCACTCTTGCATTTTTCATGCTTCAAAAGCCTGAACTGGGTGAAAGAAACTGCCAAGCTTGGCTACAAGCTTGGGATGGACCCCAGGATGCTTTATTCATTTAGAAGCTTTTCTCTTCAGTAGTTTTCTGGTAGAAAACCCTTGAAGCATCTTCCTTTCACAAGTTGGAGGTTTAGCTGGATGTGGTATTGCCCTGAGGCACTCTCTCAATTTTTTAAGTATAAATATCTAGGTTTCTCCATAATCATTCTAATCTCCTTATCAGAGGGATCTTCTTTGGCACATGCCTTGACTCCAACAGTAATTTCCTAGTGCTCTTTTTCAATCTAAACCGTACATTCGGTATTTCTTTCTGCCCCATTTGTTCTTTTTCACTGTAAATCTGCATAATAGTCACCATTAATAGTCACAACAACATTTCTACAGTAGACTACCTTGAAATACCCTCTGGCAAAGAAATTAGTGCATTGCTTTTCAACTTAGCCTCAGGCAAGCTTTAGGGCTGTTGGCAGACTCCAGCCAGATTCTTTGTCAAAATATCCCAATTGCTGCTTAAGTCATCATTTCCCTCTGGAACTGCATTGTTCTCTGTACTGCGTTGTTCTCTGCCTACTAGAATGGCCTGTCAAGCTCTGCTTACAGCAATTAACTGCTTTTCTAGCAGGAAGTTTGGTTTTCCATATTCATCCAAATATCCACATGGACAGATTCTTCACAGTCAATACCTCACTCCTGGTATCAATTCCTACTCACTCTAATTTACTTTCAATTGCTGTGACAGACCATTCTGAGAAATACCAACATGGGCAGGAAACAGTTTATCTCACATCTCTCAGGTCACATAGTTCATCACTAATTGAGCCCAAGATAGGAATTCAGGATAGGAACCTGAAGGCAGAAACTACAGCACAGGCCATGGAGGAATGCTGGTTACTGACCTGACCTGTACTCAACCTGCATTCTTAAATAGTTCAGGACCACTTGCCCAGGGGTGGCACCACTTACAGTGGCCTGGGCCCTACCTCGTCACTCAACAATCAAGTAGATGCCATACAGAAATGGCCACAGGCCAGTCCAATGGACACAATTCCCCAGTTGAGGCTTCCTCAACCAGGTGTGTCAACTTGACATCTAAATCTATCCATCATATCCTCCAAACCAGCCCTCAGAGAATACTTGAAGCAATAGCAATAACAATAACTGAAGAAAGGAAGGCCTATACCCAAGATGCAATAGAAAGACTCTAAATGAAGGTATAATTGTGGAAACAAAAATAGATCAAAAGAATGCAAACAAATTAAAATAATGAAAATCAACAAATATCTTTCAATAATAACTTTAAATATCAATGGCCTGAACTCCCCAGTAAAAATATAGTCAATTTGAATGAATTAAGTAACAAAACCCATCTTTTTTTTTTTTTGTCTGCAAGAAACTCATCTCACCTTCAAGGATATGTACTACCTTAAGGATAGAAAAATTATTCTATGCAAATGGCACTATGAAACAAGCAGGGGTTGCAACTCCATGTGTCAAAATAGACTTCAAAGTAACAGCAATCAGAAGATGTAAAAACCTCCCTCATGCAGCAGAGGGCAATGAACACAAAGGGTCACAAATAGTCAAAGTGTAGGGAATAAGATTCTGTAGAGTGTGGGTCCTTGGACAGGACTCCTATATTAAACTTCACCCACCCAGGGCTCAGGGACCATTGTGGAAGAAGAGACAGAAAGATTTTAAGAACCAAGGGAGGAGGTGCATGACCATAAGGAAACAGTCTTACAGGCTCCTAGAACCTTACTTAAATGAACCTACAACAATGGTGTCAGCATGCACAAGGTCCACACAAACTCAAGTGACAAAAATAATTGGAAGTAGGCCCAATATTAGGGGAAGAACCATTGGAAGTTGATTGCTGTTGAGTGAGGGAGAATTGATTTTCTTTAAATGAGTCCTTCTAGATAAGCTGACTAAACCCCACTGGATGAAGTTTTACAAGTTGTACTGGGCAATGTCTGCTTCACTAACTTGACTAACTAGGCCTTAATATGAATGACAGCATGCATGAAAATCAATGAATGGTATATGGGAGCATGAATGGGTTGAGGAAGGGGCATAAAGATGACTACAATGTGCATTAAATACATAAAATTCATTAAAAATATAGAAAATAAAATTAACTCATTGATATCAGTATATGAAATTAATTTTTTTATAACCTAATGCAACATCCTGCTAGAATAAGAAAAACCTATTGCACCTGGGCTGACATCTGATCATTTATAGATAGAGAGTACCAAGAAAATAACATCTCAGCTTTTAAAATGCTAAATATAACAAAAGCTGTTCCACATTGATTAAACAATATTTTGTTTATGAACTGTTAAGGTCTAACTAGATGGTGCCTGGTCTTAGTAAGTGACAGGTCTACTACTAAAGATTAGAGGTGATCCTGAATTGTCTAATGCTTTTAAGATGCTGTATGTGAACAAATTAAGAGAAGAAAAATAGCAGACAATACTTCTCTATGAACTGTTCATTAAAGTTGAAATGATTTTTCTTAGGAATTATATAAAACTAGTAACTACTAATATATTTTGAACATGTGTTATATATTTTATTTATAATAGATGTGTTGCAAATAAACAAATTATTTTTCATCCATGGCAGCATTTTGCATTATATTTTATTCCAATTAATGAGCCCAAATATATTAAACATGATAAGATGGTGTTTAAATTGAATGAAAATTAAATTGACTTTTGTTTACTTTACAAATTTTACTCTTTCATTAACAAGGTTGAAAACTAAAATAATAAATACAATGAAGTCCAATATTCTGCCCCAAAATAGAACTCAATGTTTATTTTCAAAGAAATTTATAAATAATATTATTTATATGGTAATTCACATATTTTAAATGTCTATGTTATTCTTGAAAGTCTTAGCACACATGACCCACAGGCCTTTTTCTACTCTCAGGCCTCTCTCCTAACCACAGGCCTCTCTCTGTGGTAAGTCCATTGCACCCTCAGCACCTTGACTCCACCACCCTCATTCACCCTCCAATCTCCACCAGCTTTCTCTCCTCTGAGTTTGGGCCCTGCCCCATTCCTTGTCTTGGGGCCCCAGACACCTGGGGAACCAATACTGCTCCCTGATCCTTTTCATCCAAAGCAACATAGTGCCTTTTGGGCCACAGGAGCACTGTTTCTGGGCCTGGCCCTGCCCTCAACTACCTCTGCCTCCTTGGGCTTCCACCACCCACCAGCCTCTTTCTGGGATGCTGGGCTGACCTTTCCTCTTCCTTATCCTTCACATCCAGACCAACCCAGGTCCTCAGTGCAGTCCCCAGGAGGCCTTGGGAACTCTTCCCACCCCACCTGCCTTTGCATCTTTCAGTGGCATGGCCACCAGGTGCCCTAGACCAGCGTCTTTCCTGGGGTAGGCTCCAAGGCCAGTCCAACCCCCAAATTCCTGAAGTCAAAATAGTTCCTGGAGGGATCCAGACCTTAGGAGAAAGCCTGAAAACATCTGACCCTCACCTGAATTGGGCCACTGTGGGAAATCCTGAAGACAAAAGAAATCCGGCTACTCCAATATAAAATCAAAAGAGAGAACTGGAAGTTTTGACGAACCAGCTTTTCATGCCCAAAAAGTAAACCACAAAGACAAATAAAGTTCACAAAAAGAAGCAGACCTAAACTTGAAGGCCTGAGTCTCACACAAGAATAAGAACCTGCAAAAGAAACTCACATGTCAAAATCACAGAGAAAAAATACCAATAGTACTCTAGAGGAGTGCAATGATAATCCCCTAAAGATAATGCAGGACATGGAACTCCAAAGAACAATTATAGACATGATAAAAGAATTCAGAGAATTTAAAGAAGACACAAAAAAAATGAAATCAAAGAACTGAAGGAAGATACAGATAAACTTCTGAATGAATTCAGAAAAGAGTTAGAAATACCAAAGAATAGTCAGGATGAAATGAAGAAGGAAGTGAAACACTCAGTAAGCCAATTAGAAACAACAGGAGAAAGCCTCACCAATAGGATGAAAGAAAGGGAAAACAGAGTATCAAGAATGGAAGATAAAGTGGAAAAACTAGACCACACAACCAAAGATTATGAAAAAGTTAAGAAATCACAAGAATGGAATATGCAGGATTTGTGTGACACCATAAAAAGACCATACTTATGAATCATAGGCATACAGGAAGGATAAGAATCCCAAGATAATGGCATAGACCAGATCTTCAAGAGAATCATGGAAGAAAATTTCCAAAAATTAAAGAAAGACATGCCCATAAAATACAAGAAGCATATAGAACACCAAACAGACAGGACCAGAACAGAAACTCTCCATGGCACATGATAGTGAAAACACTACATGTACAAAATAAAGAGACAATTCTGAAAGCTGCAAAAGAGAAACAACAAGTCACATATAAAGGAAAACCCATTAGGATCACAGCTGACATTTCATTGCAAACTATGAAAGCCAGAAGAGCCAGAAGAGTATTCCCAGGTTTAAATGACCACAGATGCCAGCCCAGATTACCATACCCAGCCAAAATATCTATCATAGTTGAAGGGGAAAGAAAAATCTTCCATGACATAAATAAGCTGAAGGAATTCATGTCCATAAAATGAGCCCTTCAGAGAGTTCTGGAAGCAATACAAAGAGCTGAAGAAGGGAATGACTATACCCAAGGGATTGTGAAAGAAATCTAATGAAGGTATAACTGTGGAAAGGTACAGTTATATCAAGAATGTAATCAGAAATAAAACTCAAAAGACACAGACTATGTGAATGGATTAAGAAACCAAACCCATCCTTTTTTGTCTGCAAGAAACTCATCTCACTTTTGAGGACAGACACTATCTCAAAGTGAAAGGATGGAAAAAAATATACCAAGAAAATGGCACTAAGAAAAAAAGCAGGCATAGCAATTCTAATATCTGACAAAGTAGACTTTAAAACTAATCAGGAGAGACAAAGAGGGCCACCTTATTTTGATCAAAGGAACAATGAATCAAGAAGATATTACAATTATGAACATATATTCACCAAACTCTGGGGCACCCAACTTCATCAAAAGAATACTAAAGGACTTTAAGAACCAAATTAACCCCAAATCATTAATAGTAAGCAACGTCAATATCCTACTGTCTCCATTAGATAGGTCAACGAGACAGAGAATTAACAGAGAGACATTTGAATTAAACAATACCATATATCAAATGGACTTAACATCTACTGAGTATTTCACCCAAGCAACAAAGGACATACTTTCTTCTCAGGACCCCATGGAACCTTCTCCAAAATTGACCATATACTGGCGCACAAAACAAACCTCAACAAATACAAAAAGATTGAAATAATTCCATGCATTCTATCAGACCACAATGCAATAAAGCTTACAAGCAACACTTGAAGAAGCCCTATCACAACATGAACACGTGGAAATTAAACAACACACTTCTGAATGATGAATGGGTCAAAAGAGAAATTAAGAAAGAAATAAAAGTATTCCTCGAATTAAAGGACAATACAACATGCAAAACCTCTGCGACATGCTGAAAACAGTCCTAAGAGGGAAGTTTATAGCTCTAAGTGCCTACATCAAAAAATCAGAAAGAACACAAATAAATGACTTAACACTGAAACTCAACACACTTGAAAAGCAACAGCAAACGAAACCCAAACTCAGCAGACAAGAAGAAATAACAAAAATCAGGGCAGAAATTAATGAAATTAAAACAAAGAAAACAATACAAAGAATCAACAATTCCAAGAGCTAGTTCTTTGAAAAGATAAACAAGATTGACAGACCTCTAGCTCAGTTAACCAAAAGAAAGAAAGAGCACCTCCAAATCAATAAAACCAGAGAAGAAAGGGGAAACATCACAACAGACACCAGAAAGATACAAAACGTTATAAGGGAATACTTTAAAAACATATATGCTACTAAATTTGAAAATCTAAAAGAAATGGACAGATATCTAAAGGCATGGGACCCACCAAAACTAAACCAAGAAAGATTAACAGCTTAAACAGACCCATAACACAAAAAAGATATCGAAACAGTAATACAAAACCATCCAACTAAAAAAAGCCCAGGACCAGATGGATTTACAGGAGAATTCTATCAGACATTGAAAAGATCTGCATCCAATACTACTTAACTTATTCAAAAAAATATAAATTCAGGGAGAACTTCCAAATTCCATCTATGAAGCCAGGATCACTCTAATAACAAAGCCAGGTAAAGATACAACCAAAAAAGAAAGCCATATACTCATATCCTTAATGAACATAGATGCAAAAATTCTCAACAAGATACTTACTAACGCATACAGACACACACAAAAACATCATCCACCATGGTCAAGTCAGCTTTATCCAAGAGATCCAGGGATGGTTCAATATACGTAAGTAAATAAACATCATAAATCATAAAAATGGACTCAAAGACAAGAATCACATGGTCATCTCAATAGATGCAGAGAAGGCCTTTGACAAAATTCAACATGCACTTATGTTCAAAGTCCTGGAGAGACTTGGACTGGAGGGAACATACCTCAACATAATTAAAGCCATGTATAACAAACCCACAGACAACATCATTCTAAATGGAGAAAACTGGAAGCATTCCCAATGAAATCAGGAACCAGACAAGTCTGTCCACTCTCCCACTTCTCTTTAACATAGTACTTGAAAATTTTGCAAGAGGAAAAGACAGAGAAGGAAATTAAAGGAGTAATAATTGGAAAAGAAGAGATCAAATTATCCCTTTTTGCAGATGATATTATATTATATCTAAGGGATGCCAAAAATTCCACCCGAAAACTCCTAGAAATTATTAACATGTTCAGTAAAGTGGCACGTTACAAAATTAACCTACAAAAGTCTGTAGCCTCTCTATAAACCAATAACAAGCAATCAGGGAAAGAGCACATAGAAGCACTCCCGTTCACAATAGCTGCAAAAAGTAAAATAAAATATCTCAGAGTAAACCTGACCATAGACATTAAAGAGCTCTACAACGAAAATGTTATATCTTTAGAGAAAGAAATTGAGAAAGGTATCAGAAGATGGAAGGACCTCCAATGCTCATGGACTGGAAGAATTAATATTGTGAAAATGACCATCCTACCATAAGTGATATATAGATTCAACTCAATGCCAATCAAAATCTCCATGACATTTTCCACAGAATTGGAAAAATCTATCCTAAGATTCATATGGAGCACAAAAGACCTCGGATAGCCAAAAAAACCCTCAGCACTAAGAGCAATGCCAGGGGATTACTATCCCAATTTCAAGCTGTATTACAGAGTTATAGTCATAAAAACAACATGGTACTGGCACAAAAATAGACGCATAGATCTATGTAACAAAACTGAAGACCCAAATATGAGTAAATAAAATTTTAGCCACCTGATATTTGACAAAGGGGCCAAGAATATTCACTGGAGGAAAGACAGCATGTTGAGCAAATGGTGCTGGCAAAACTGGATCTCCACTTGTAGAAAAATGAAACTAAAACCCCATCTTTCACCCTGCAGAAAAGTCAATTCCAAATGGCTCAAAGACCTCAATGTAAAGCCTGAAACTCTGAAACTATTAGAAGAAAACATTGGGAAAAACCTACAAGATATAGGTGTAGGAAAAGTTTTTCTAAACTGGACAAAAATTGCTCAGGAAACAAGGGCAAGAATTAACAAATGGGACCTCATTAAATTAAAAAGCTTCTGTGTGTTAAAGGAGACAACCAAGGAAGCAACCAGAATACCCAGAGAATGGGAGAAAATCTTGACCAGCGACACATCCGACAGAGGTTTAATAACCAGAATTTATAAGGAACTCAAAAAATAGAGAACCAAGATAAGAAGCAACCGAATTAAAAGATGGACTAAGGAGCTGAACAGAGAGTTCTCAAAAGAAAAAGTAAAGATGGATGTGAAGCATCTTAAAAGATGTTCAACATCACTAATAATAAGGGAAATGCAAATTAAAACCACTTTAAGATTTCACTTTACCCATTCAGACTGGCTAAGGTCAAGAAAAATGATACCAAATGTTGGAGAGGATGTGGGGAAAGGGGAACACTCATCCACTGATGGTGCGGCTGCAAAATGTTTCAACCCCTATGGAAAGCAGTGTGGAGAACTAATAAAAAAATACAAATGAACCCACCATTTGATCCAGCTTTACCACTCCTTGGCATATACCCAAAGAACTCATCCTATTGCAGAGACACATGTACAACCGTATTTGTTGCTGCTCTTTTCACAATAGCTAAGAGATGGAAGCAAACTAAGTGTCCCTCAGTTGATGAGTGGATAAGAAAAATGTGGTTAATTTATATGATGGAGTTTTACTCAGCAGTAAACAAAGATGAAATCATGAAATTTGCAGGTAAATGGATGGAACTAGAAACTGTTATACCAAGTGAAGTAACACAGACTCAGAAAAAAAAAAAATCGACATATGTTCTCCCTCATATGTGGATCCTAGAACCAGACTCTGATACATAAGTATGCAATCAGACATAACTACAGGAACCAGGATAATGGAAAGGAAACAGGGAGGTAAAGGAAAAGATAAGAAAGAACCTGAAAGAGAAGATGAAGGAAAGAGGCCTTAATAAGGGAGATATGGATAAAAATTGGGTTAGTTCAAGGGAGGGGGGATGGAAGGGCATACAAGGAACCTAGGGGATAAAGGGAAAGAAGGAGTTCAAGAGAGGTAGGTCCATAGGAGAACGGTATTAGTAAGGGAGAAGGGGGAAATGGGGGCACCTTTAGTGAGAAAAACATGATGGAGAGGTGAGACAATGTGAGAGATAAACAATGCCTAGCTAGTTTTGAAAAACAGAGAGAACCATATTACTTCTACAACCTACTGACAAATTATACATAGTAGATCAAGAAATATATGTCTAGGTAAGGTTTATCTGAGAACAACTGGTCTTTGCCCAAGATTTACATGACACACAGTAATTAATAATTCCAGACTGGTGGAACTAACCTTCTTGGGTGTTTATGTCAGAGGGATATAAAAGACAGTTTTTGCTCTTTGCCCTCCTAGGTCAACTAGTTCCAGGGGACTATGAGCATCTCTCAAAATGTCCTATAATGGTGGTGGGTCACCTGTCCTCTTGATCAAGGAGGCCGAGGAGACCCCACCAGATGGACTTGAACCAGTGTCCAGTCTATAAATGGGAGGGTCAACATAGAGAAATCGTTTCCTCCATGCTTCCAAGCAAAGCCAACCATTGTTGCTCAGGACCTTTGTTTTGTCTTCACATAGGTGGAACTGGTAAAAGAAAGGAGCCAGGGGCTCCTCCCAAGCCCATGTGACCCCTAAGAAACTGATCTTCAAACGACCTTAAGAGTAAAAATAAATCTGTTTTATCTGGATCAACTGTATGGCCTTAAACACCCAAAAGGAAAGTATAATAAAAGATTAAAGGGGCCAACATAATTTTATAAGAGTCCATATGTATAGCTAAAGGCTATATAAGAAGCAACAATGCCAGACAAGCGATACCTTCTTTTGAGTTGATGGCCAGGGTGGCCAAAGGGGGTCCCAGATAGCAACCCAGCATAGAACTGGGAAAATGAACAGCAGACCCCGATCTTATCCAAAGGAATCTAGACAACTGATTACCACTAAATGAAGAACAGCTGACCCTCCTAAAACAAAGACCTCTAGGTAGGCTGACTAGATTCACCAGAAGGGCAAGTAATGGGGAATGGCTGGAG
>NW_008343216.1:1372055-1379487 GCF_000622305.1 Nannospalax galili | reverse complement strand
GGATATCAGAGTATAAGGGCTCTAGTGGGGGAAGGGAGGCTATGGGAGGGTTCTACCTGGGAAGTGGGTGTATAAATAAATAAAAAAAAAAAAAGGAAAAAAAATAATTTTCCGAAGCATAAAAATTTGCTCCTTAATAATTTGTAGATCTGAAAAACATTACCATTTAGCTCACAAAATAACCAACTGTGACTAGTAATAATCAGATATATAGAGATTAGAAACGTGTGTGCAAACATCTTTATGTCAATTGCATTAAAAATGAAGTTTTCTGCATGAAACTCTGTATTTTAATAGTGAAATGGAGATCTTTTTAAAGGTTAAAGCCTCATTTAATTTTATGTCTTATAGGGGTTATATGGAATACAATATTATATAACTCTATCAATTCAAGTCTAAACCTAAAAATTTACAGCCAATTTTGAAAGAGATACATCTTAGCTCTGGAAATTTTTATTGAATATGTCAATGTTGTTGTAATGAAATGCTTCTTCTAATTATATGGCTATTAGAAGAATGATTTTTAAAAAGCCTTAGCACACACTAGAGTCTGTCTGCTAATTCTTCATTATCTTTACTGAAAAATTCAGAAATATGAGTTATTTCTATCTTTATGCATTCAACTACTCTTCAAATTTGCATTGGGAAATTATTTCTGAAACTGTAAAAAAACCTTCACAATATGCTTTAAAGGCTTGAAAAAAAGCTATGCTGTTAGACTAAAAGTCATATGATATACATTAGTAACATTAATATGTGAAAACATAGGTACCACACTGAATCTGAGAAGGAAGGTATCACAAGCTGCTATTACACATATTAACTTAAGTAGGTGCAGTAGTTCTATATGTGGGAAAACAATTGACAGAATATCCTAACATGTTAGCTTGTCTTTAAAAATAAACAGTGCATATATTTGTATGTATATATATATATATGTATGTATGTATATATATTCACTTTTGTAAGCAATCAAAAGTGCAAAGTGAAATTGAATGTGTGAACACTTTAATAATGATGCTTCTCTCAGGATTTTCTTTGCTGCAGTGTGTCATAGGTACCAAAGATATTAAATTGATTTTACTGTCCTGTCTCAAGTATAATTCAGTAAATTCTCTGCAATGATAATATAAACACCAATTTTACATAATTTCCAAAATAAGAAATAGATGACAAATATCTTAAAAGCACACAAAGGTAAAGAAAACACACATGGTGGTAAATATGCTGGTTTACTCAGAAACAAAATGAAAATTCCTTTTAATTAATGAAAAGGAAGGGATGGTGGTAATGATGATTATATTGGTTGTGGTGAGGTAAGGAGGATCATAGAGATGGATAGAAGAGGATCATAGAGATGCCTGTGTGCTGGATAGTTTTGGTTGTTAACTTTGACACACCTGGGTAGATGGAGTCACAATTGAGGCATTACCTTTATTGGACTGGCCTGTGGCCATGTCTGTGGGCTATTTTCTTGATTATTGAGTAATGTAGGCAGGCCCATCCCACTGTGGTTGGTGCCACTACTGGGCAAGTGGTCCTGTGTTGTATAATAAAGCAGGTTGAGCATGGGGCAGGGGAGAAGCCAGTAAGCAGTGCTCCCCCATGGCCTGTGCTTCAATTCCTGCATTCAAGTTCCTGCTCTGAGTTCCTACTTTGGGCTTCCTGATGAACTATGACACAGGAGATACAATCCAAATAAACCCTTTCCTCCCCAAGTTGGTATTGGTCAGAGTGTTTTGTCAGAGCAACTGAAAGCAAACTAGAACAGTCTATTAAAATACATTGTAATTTTCATTTGTGATGGTTATCACACTGTTTCTTAACATTGGTGCCTTCAGATTCACTGTCATTGAGATTGACATCTAGACTTTGTACTCTCCATCTTAATAATATCCTTAGGGAGCTGGAGTAACAATAAGCAATTAAGAGCACTGGCTCCTCTTGCCAGGGACCCAGAGTCAGGTTGTTTCCAGTCCCACATGATGATTAACAACCATCTGTAACACCAGTTCCAGGGATCTGATGCCCTCTTCTGACTTCCACAGACATTGAACGACACAGGTGCACTTACATACATGCAGGCAAAATCCTCATAGACACAAAGTAAAACAATAAACAAAACATTAAAAAATAATAATCTTAAGCTAGGCATAATCATACCAGCCTGTAATTCCAGTACTTGGATCATGGAGGCAGGAAGATCAGGAGTTTAATTTTAGTCTGTACTATATAAGACCCTGTCTACAGTACCATACAAGTTAAATCATTGCAGTAGTATTTTTTTTTAGTAGTAGTAGTAGTAGTAGTAGTAGTAGTAGTAAAGTGTTGCCTGAGAAATAAATCATGATTTAAGTGTTCTAATGTATTTTCCAGATACAACTTGAACATATATATTTCATATAGAAAGATTCATATAATATGGTCAAAATGGGGTTATTTGTAAATCTATCATTTAGTTTTCTTTTGTTTGTATGTGTGTATATATGTTAATGTGGGTGCACATGGAAGCCATGGAGCAGCGTCAGGTGTCTTCCTCAACTTTTCTACTTTACTTTTAGAGACAGGATCTCTCACTGAATTGGGTGCTAACTGATTCGGCTAGAATGACTTTCCAGAAAACCCCAAGGATCTACCAATTTTCACCCCCTTAGTACGAGAAACTGCCCAGCTTTTTATAGGGGTCCTGGAGATCAGAACTCAAGCTCTCTTGCTTATGCAGCAAGCATTTTATTGACAGAGCCAATTCAGTCCTGTGTGATTCTTTCTTGTACAATAGCCAGCATAAACTTTTGCTTCTAAATTTTTGCCTCTTCTTATCTCTATTGTGTTCACAATGGCTTAATGCATAGGACTTATCTTAGCGAATACAATGACATTATAAACGAACTTGGAAGAATATATAAAAATGAGGCAGGAATTTCAGAGTACTTTAGGAATCACTGCTAGCATATCAGATCTAGACTACTGTAACTTGCTTAAATGTACACTAAAGATATTTACTAGTCATTTATTAGAATGGTAACACCAACCTAGATTATAAATATGAATACATTATTTTGTGTCACAGTATCATTTTACTTAATATATATATAAGCATGTATGTCAATTACTTCAACTTTATTAATAAGAAACTATTGTTGAAAGTAGGTAAATCTCCAAAGTAGTAAAATTACTAAATGCTGAAGCTTTATCTGATGCAAGAGACTGAGATTTAGTGACTTGAAGACAAAAATTATTTTGAAAGCCTCATGATCTGAAATATATACCTCTTTGGACTCTGTTATACATAGAAAACAGAGAAGTGAGGAAGAAAATATGATACAAAGTCCCATCTTCACTAAGGAGTTAATAACCAATTTCCTGAAATCTCTTCTTCCTTAGGAGAGAATAAGTGGAAAATGGAAAATCTTTCAACTTCAGTGATGTACATTAGAGTGGGAAAAGGTTTTCCTCACAGACACTGTGGTTATTATGCTAATTTCAATAGTAGAAACTTGTGCTTCAGTAATTGCAATTGGATGAATATCTTAGTTAATTTTCTGTTGCTGTAATAAAACACAGTGACTAAGGGAACTTATAAAAGAAAGAGTTTATTTAGCCTAAAGTTCCAACGGGGCATGAGTCAGTCCATCATGCGCAGGAGGCATGGTGGCAGAGGTAGCCAGAGTAGGAGCAGAAGCTAAGCTCTCACAACTTCAAGCATGCACAGGAGACAGAAAGCAACTGGAAATTAGGCAAGGCTTAAGAACTCTCTAAGCTCACCCACAATGACACGCTGCTTCCAGCATGGCCACACATTCTAAGAAATCCCAAAACAGTGCTAGCACCTGGGGACAAAATGTCTCAATACTTGGAGCCTTTGGAACATTGTCATTCATGGTACTACAATGTAGAGATTTCTTTATGTGAAAATTTTGCTAGTAAGAGTAATTTTTCTAATGTCACAAACTCAATGGAAATCAAGTCTAGGTTATCAACTCTATGTTCAAATGTGATATCCAGAATTGCTGTGAATCACAAGCATGCAACTACGCTAATCTTTCTTTGCAGTTCACTTTAAACATAAGTGTGGTTATTTCTCAGAAATATTGACACTTTAGGTATTTCAAAGACAAATAATCAAGAAAACAAAATGTTATTGTATATGAACATATATAGATTCATTTTATTAATAATACAGAAAGACGTGGTTTTAATGGTTTTAATTGGTGATGCATTCATTGTTATGTTTGTTTTATAGATGATTAACTACCATAAGTTTTTTCAATTTTTGACACAGACACAAATTTACATACTCATGAAAATGGTATGTGAACTTGAAGTTTTTAGCATTTTACCTAGATTGGTCTCTCTCTCTCTCTCTCTCTCTCTCTCTCTCTCTCTCTCTATCTATCTATCTCTATCTCTCTTTCCTTCTCTCTGCTTTCTTTTCCAGTTTTGTGTAATTTCTGACAACCTCAGAGAGGTGAGCCTATTTTCTTCTGACTTCATCACCTCACAACCAACTTCCAGAATAAATCCTGTCCTTCACACAGCCCTATGGCTCACTTATGATAAATTATGATAAATATCACTGTGATGCCCAGCTAAGCTGCCTCTGAAATTCCTATTTTCAGAACTTTGGTTCACAAAAGACAAACTATCCAACAAACTCCTTAACTACCATAAGAGGAAAAAAGGAAAATTCTTGCTTAATCAGAAGCCCTACAGTTTTGAAATTTCTCTGTTTATTAGGAAACTACATCTCTATCAGCAAAATTCTGACTTATACAACTAAAGCCACATTCATCAGCATATTTTGAACTTAAAGGTAGCACATCCACCTTCATATCTATTGTCTTAATTGTGATGTGTTTCTGAACTTCAGAGATTTGAATTTGAATTTTATTGCTCTTTCCCATGAAAACACGATTATATAATATATATGACAGTAAGAAATAAATTAAAATGTGTTATTAAATATTTTAAAAAGGGGGCTGGAGAGATGGCATAGTGGTTAAGAGCCTCTTGCAGAGGACCTGGGTTCAGTTCCCATGACTGCAATCATGGCTAACAATTGCACGTAATTGTAATTCCAGTTCCAGGGGATCCTACATTCTCTTCTGACCTCTGCAGGCAATACATGATGTGGGTGCTCTTACACACACACACACACAGACACACACACACACACACACACACACACACACAGGCAATACACTTATACACATAAAAAATATTAAAATAGTTTAAATTATATCACGAAAAAATATTGAAGGAAAGAATCAACTGAATAATCAAATTGAATTTAAAGTAAATTCCATTTGGAATATTGTTAAACGGCTCATATGCATTAAATAATCACAGTATTAACAATATTGAGACATATAACTTAAAAGGAAGTCACCTTTACCTGCACATAAGCTATAATTATTCATTTTGTGCAAATTAACTCCTGATTTTTTATTTTTTCAAAGATTGTATTGAAATTTTGTGAATTTTATTATACATATATATATGTTTGTTTGTTGTTTGATTGTTCATTTGTTTGGCATGTCTCTCTGTCCAAGCCCACCTGAATTCACTATGTAGACCAGGCTGTCCTTGATCTCACAGAGAAAGCCTGCCTCTGTCTTCTGAGGGTTGGGATTCATACATTATATTTTTTGAAGAACATTTTACTTTTTTGCCTACTGAATATATGAATTTTAAAAAATGATAGTCATTTAAATGTATGTCATTATAATTGAAAAAAATTTATAATTCCAACTGTGAAATATGTCCTTAACTCTGTATCTCTTGAAGCCTCTCAGACACCCTACTTACACTGAAATTAATTCTCCATGTGAGGCCTGCCCCTTTGATGGTAGAAAACACTTGCAACTTGACACAGCTTACTTACAAAGATGTTATTTTTAAGTCAAAAGGAGAATACTCAGATATTTGAAACATTTGACTTTGTATTGTTTGTTACAATAATTCTATCTTACAAGAATATAGACAAGGATGAGAATATTTGACCTTTTGCTAAGCTTGTAATTTGAAGAAAGTACAGTGACATTAAATTACCAAAATGTTTCATTTTATTTCATTTATTTATAAAATTTGGAAAAATAGTTTTGTTCTTTATCAGATAGTTGATATTCTATGAATTTTTGGAGAGAAACAGTTAAAAGAGAACTTTATTTCTATGTAGTTATTGACTTAAAAGTGGCACCTGTTCTCACTATTCTATGGTAAGTCTCTATTTGACATATGGATTTAAAGGAAGACATACAGTTTCAGGAGTCACAAAAGCATCAAAATGGAACTTCTGTTTTGTATTTTCCCATTGTAACTTCCATTTCCATTTGTTTTCTATATATTTGTATGTTTTGACTTCCTATTTAGTGCAAGTCAAATCTCTGTAGGTTTCTTGTGCTACTGGGTGTTATGGGACTAGATACACTCAATACCTTCATTTTATATTACTCATTCAAGAGACTGTAATGAGCAGCTTTGGGAAATAGAATTTATTTTTCTGTTTGTCACTTACAGATTGATCATGTTGTATTGTTTATGATGAAAGAGAATCAGAAAATGGTAGAGCTTTTCTTTATAAAAGAAGGGGGTATTTTATTTTTATTCCAATTCTAGGTTTCAATTTATGTCCTGTGACTAGTACTTTTTAAAATTATTTATTTAATAACCACATTATTAGAAGAAGCATTTCATTACAGCATTAACATATTCAATAACAATTTCCAGAGCAAAGACACATCTATTTCAAAATTGGCTGTTAAATTTAGGTACATAGTTGAAGTAATATAGTTATACAAATATTAAACAGTATAAACCCTATAAGACATAAAGTTTAATGAGGTTTTACTCTTTAAAAAAGATTCCATTTCATTAAAAAATATACTGTTTCATACAGAAAAGCTCATTTTTAATGCTACTAAGACTTAGGTGTTTTGCACATGCATCGCCAATCTCTATGTATCTGATTATTACTAGTCACAGTCAATTACACTCGGATCCCTGGCACCTGAGTATGGATATGTTTTTCACCTCTACTAATTAACGTGAAGCAAATTTTTATGCATCTTCCTCAAATACAACTATTTGTTTATTTGTTGATTTTTTTTGTGTGTGTATTTGATATACAACATCCCAAACAATCTTATTGATCTATATACACACATCCCAAATGGCACCTTCCAATAATTCTTCCTCCCCGAGTGGAGCTCATATACTCTGTCATCCCTGTTACTGCCCACTGTGTTGTCGGCCTCCCCAGCCATTCCACAGTGCTTATCCACAAATGAATCTAGTCAGCCTATTTAGAGTTCCTTGTTTTAGGAAGATCAGCTCTTCCTCATCTAGCAGAGATCAGTTGCTCCTTAGCCCATCTTTTAATTGGGTTACTTCCTTTCTTGATTCTTTGTTTTTTAGATTCATTATATATTCT
>NW_008343216.1:1367682-1371898 GCF_000622305.1 Nannospalax galili | reverse complement strand
TGAGCAACTGATGTCTGGTTTAGAAAATCCTTTCCTACACCTATATCTTGTAGGTTATTGCCAATGTTTTCTTCTAACAATTTCAGAGTTTCAGGCTTCACGTTAAAGTCTTTGTTCCATTTGAAGTCAACTTTTGTGCAAGGTGAAAGATAGAGGTTTAGTTTCATTCTTCTACAGGTAGAGATGCAGTTATGCCAGCACTATTTACTGAACATGTCTTTCCTCCAGTGAATATTTTTGTCCCTTTTGTCAAATATCAGGTGGCTGACATTGCATCTATTCATATTTGGGTCTTCAATTTAGTTCCATTGATCTATGGGTCTATTTTTGTGCCAGTAACATATTGTTTTTATGACTATAGCTCTGTAATGCCATTTAAAATCTGATATAGTAGTCCCCTCAGCTTTGCTTTTAATGCTCAGGATTACATTGGTTATCCAAGGTGTTTTGTGCTTCCATATGAATCTTAGGATGTTTTTTCCCCATTCTCTGAAGAATGTCATGGGTGTTTTGATTGGCATTGCATTGAATCTATGGATGGCTTTTGGTAAGATGATCATTTTCACAATATTAATTCTTCCCATTCATGAGCATTTGAGGTCCTTCAATCTTCTTATGTCTTCCTCAATCTCTTTCTTTAAAGATTTAAAATTTTCATTTTAGAGGTCTTTAATGTCTTTGGTCAGGTATATATATTGCAGCTATGATGAAAAGGAATGTTTCCATGTACTCTATCTCTGATTGCTTGTTAATGGTATATAGAAAGGCTACAGACTTTTGTAGATTAATTTTGTAACCTGCCATTTTACTGAACGTGCTAATAATTTCTAGGAGTTTTCTGGTGGAATTTTGGCACCTCTTAGATATAATGTGATATCATCTCCAAAAAGGGATAATTTGATCTCTTATTTTCCAATTATTACTTCTCTAATCTCTTTCTCTTTTCTTATTTCTCTTGCAAGAGTTTCAAACACTGTGTTAGAAAGCAGTGAAGGTAGTGGACAGCCTTGTCTCGTTCCTGATTTTAATGGGAATGCTTCCAGTTTTTCTCCCTTTAGAATGATGTTGGCTGTGGGTTTGTTGTATATGGCTTTAATTATGTTGAGGTATGTTCCCTCCAGCATAATTCCCTCTAGGACTTTGGACATAAATGCATGTTGAATTTTGTGAAAGTCCTTCTCTGCATCTATTGAGATGACCATGTGGTTCTTGTCTTTGACCCCATTTATATGATTTATGACATTTATTAACTTAAATCTATTGAACCATCCCTGCATCTCTGGGATAAAGCCAACTTGATCATGTTGCAAGATCTTTGTGATGTGTCTGTATGTGGTTTGGTAGTAGTGTGTCGAGAAATTTTGCATCTATGTTCATTAAGGATATGGGTCTATAGTTTTATTTTTTGGTTGTATCTTTACCTGGCTCTGTTATTAGAATGATACTGGCTTCATAGAAGGATTTTGGAAGTTCTCCCTCTACTTCTATCTTTTTGAATAAATTATGTAGTATTGAATGCAGATGTTCTTTAAATGTCTGGTAGAATTCTGCTGTAAATCCTTCTCGGGCTTTTTTTAGTCGGGAGGTTTTGTATTACTGTTTCAATTTCCTTACATATTATGGGTTTGTTTAAGCTCTTAATCTTTTATTGGTTTAATTTTGGTGGTTCCCATGCTTTTAGATACTCGTCCATTTCTTTTAGTTTTTCAAATTTTGTACCATGTAAGCTTTTAAAGTAGTCCCTTATAATGTTCTGGATCTTCTTGGTGTCTGTTGTGATGTTTCCCCTTTCATCTCTGATTTTGTTGATTTGGAGGTGCTCTTTCTTTTGGTTAACTGGGCTAGCAGCCTGTCAGTCTTGCTTACCTTTACAAAGAACCAGGTCTTGGATCTATTGATTCTTTGTATTATTTTTTTTGTTTATATTTCATTAATTTTTGCTTTGATTTTTGTTATTTCTTCTTGTCTGCTGGGTTTGGGTTTCATTTGTCGCTTTTCAAGTGTCTTGAGTTGCAATGTTAAGTCATTTGTGTTCTTTCCATTTTTTTTAAATGTAGGCACTTAGAGCTATAAACTTTCCTCTGAGGACTGCTTTCAATGTGTCCCAGAAGTTTTGTTGCATTGTATGGTCCTTTACATTTAGTTCCAGGAATACTTTTTAAAAAAAAACATTTTATTTATTATTTTTATTTTATGTGTATGTGTGTATTGCCTGCATGTAGGTAAGTGCATCCTTGTTGTGCAATGCCCATGGAGAACAGGAGAGACTGTCAGATTCCCTGTAACTGGAGTTATGGACAGTTGTTAGCTGCCATGTTCTTAACCACTTAACCACTGAGCCATCTCTCCAGCCCCTAGTTCCAGGAATACTTTTTTTTTTAATTTCTCCCTTGTCCCATTCATCATTCAGGAGTGTGTTGTTTAATCTCCATGTGTTCATGTGGTGATTAGGGTTTCTTCTGGTGTTGATTTTAAGCTTTATTGCATTGTGGTATGATAGAATGCATGAAATTATTTCAATCTTTTTTTATTTGTTGAGGTTTGTTTTGTGCCCCACTGTATGGTCGATTTTGGAGAAAGTTCTGTGGGATGCTGAATACAAAGTATATTCTTTGGTGCTTGGGGGGAATATTTGGTACATGTCTGTTAGGCCCATTTGATGTATTGTATTGTTTAATTCAGATGTCTCTCTGTTAATCTGTCCTGTTGACCTATTTAATGGAGACAATGGGGTACTGAAGTCCCCTACTATTAATGAGTTGGCATTAATCTGGGTCATAAAGTCCTGTAGTACTGTTTATATGAAGTTTGGAGCACCAGAGTTTGGTGAATATAAATTCATGATTGTAATATCTTCCTGGTCTAGTTTTTCTTTGATCAGGATGAAGTGGCCTTTTGTTATCTCTTCTGATTTGTTTCAGTTTAAAGTCTATTTTGTCAGCTATTAGAATTGCAATGCTTGCTTTTTTCTTAGTACCATTCTCTTGGTATATTTTTCTATCCTTTCACCTTAATGTAGTCCCTGTCTTTGAAAGTGAGATGAGTTTCTTACAGACAACAAAAAGATGGGTTTTGTTTCTTAATCTATTCAACTAGTCTATGTCTTTTGTCTGAGAGTTCAGTCCATTGATATTTAAGGTTATTAATGAAAGATGTGTATTGAATCCTGTCGATTTTATTCTCTTCACATTCTTGGTATAGATGTGCATTTCCACAGTTATAACTTCTTTGAATTTCTTTCCGTAACCCCTTGGGTATAGTTGTTCCTTTATTCAGCTCTTTGTATTGCTTCAAGAACTTTCTGAAGGGCTGAGTTTGTGGACATCAATTCTTTCAGACTATTTATGTCATGGAAGAGTTTTCTTTATCTTTTGACTGTAATAGACAGTTTGGCTGGAAAAAGTAATCTGGGTTGGCATCTGTGGTCATTTAGAACTGGGAATACTTTGGTCCAGGCTCTTCTGACTTTCATAGTTTGCACTGAAAAGCCAGCTGTAATTCTCATTGGTTTTCCTTTATATGTGACTTGTTGTTTTTCTTTTGCAGCTTTCTGTATTCTCTCTTTGTTCTGTATGTTTAGTGTTTTTACCTTGATGTGTTATGGAGAGTTTCTTTTCCTGTCTATTTGGTGTTCTATATGCTTCTTGTATTTGTATGGTCATGTCTTTCTTTAATTTGGGGACATCTTCTTCTATAATCCTGTTGAAGATCTGTTCCATACCATTATCCTCAGATTCTTCTCCTTCCTGTATGTCTATAATTCATAAATTTGGTCTTTTTATGATGTCACTCAATTCCTGCATATTCTATTTTTGTGTTTTCTTAAATTTTTCATAATCTTTGCTTGAGTGGCCTAATTCATCCACTTTACCTTCTATCTTGATATTCTGTTTTCCATTTCATTCATCGTATTGGTGAGGCTTTCTTCTGTCATTTTTAATTGGCTTACTGAGTGTTTCACTTCCTTCTTCATTTCAGCCTGAGTAGTCTTTAGTATTTCTAACTCTTTTCTGAATTCTTTCAGAAGTTTAACCCTATCGTCTTTCAGTTCTTTGATTTCTCTCTTTATGTGTTCTTTAAATTCATTGAATTCTTTTATCATGTTTACAACTGTTCTTTTCAGTTCCATGTCCTATGTTATCTCTAGGGGGTTCTCACTGTACTCCTCTAGAGGACTGTTGTTATTTGGTTGGGATAGTGGCCTGAATTCTCTCTA
>NW_008343216.1:1352992-1367539 GCF_000622305.1 Nannospalax galili | reverse complement strand
CCCTGGCTAACTCTCCACAGTCAATTCTCCACAGTAGGCCACCCCCCTTGGAGGAACCAGGGCCCCTAGGGAACACACTCCACACATTTCCTCCACTCTTAAAATATTTCCGCCCACCTTCTGCTAAGGTCCCTGAGCCTTGGAGGGGGTGATAGATGTAGGGTGATCTCTCTTGTATCATGATGAGATAGTGTTTTCTTGGGCTTCCTATTAGTCGTCTTTAGGCCATGGCCACTGATCTATGTCAGTGGTGTTTCTTCTACTATAAAGACAAATGGAAGGAAGTAGACACATTTAAACAAACATGAATGTAAATACAGATGCCTAGAAGATACCCCAATAGGTGTACTATATTCATTAAACAATATACTCATGATGGCTTCTCCACTAGGGCCTGTAGCCTTTCTCGGCAAAAGGTGTTGGCCTGGTCTACAGCACCAGATGTGTGTTCCACCCCTAGGAGAAGGCCTTATCCAATTAGAAATTTGTCAGTTGTACATATGTGGTCGAGCCATTATTGCTTGGCATGTCCGTAGTCTGCAGCACGCAGGGTCCATCGTTGAGTAGACTTATAGGGGACCCCTTCTTCCTCAACCATCTGTGTAGAGCCTTCTGGCAATATGAACATCATCCATCCAGTGGCACAGAGTTTTTAGGCTTAGTATCAGTTCCATCTCTTGTTCTTCTCCTGCGCTCACAACATGCAGTGTCCTCAGCAACATAGCCTTATCGACCTTACTAGTGTACAACCGACATTAAAGGCAATAGCCTTGGTGAATTGGAGGATCTCTAGGAGCTCTCTCTGACCAACAGCTCATGGGGCGGCAACCCACCACTGGTACTGTAGATTTTCTTAACAGTTGTCTATAGCTGCCCTTTGTTTTGTCAGGTATCTTTTAAACAGGTTTCACATCTGTAAAACATTCAAAGGAATGTTAACATTATATATTAAATCACTCATAAACAAGGTCTCATAAAGCTCCATTCGTATTAACTGTTTTCTCCATAGATCCTTGTTAGGTGCCATAGCATGGGTATGAGGCATTAATTTGGTTAGCTCATTACCATTTTCAGTTATCCCTTTGGATTCTTTTATTCTTGATACACTAAGGTTTGGATCTCTCCAGGAAAGATGCTGGCTTCAGGAATTTGGGGGCTGGGCTTTCCTAGGAGCACGGCCCAGGAAAGATGCTGGTACCAGGAAGCTGGTAGCTGTGCCATCCAGGAATGCAAAGGGAGGTGGTGGCAGACGCAGGCCCAGAGGTCTCCTGGGGATTGCAGGGAGGAATTGGGTTGGTCTGGATACAAATGATCAGGAATCATTGGGGATTCTGGGCCAAGATTTCAGTCCAGGTGTCTGGGATGCCAAGACAAGAAATGGACCAGTACCCAGGCTAGGAGGAAAGATGGGGTCGGGGAGCTGGGAGAGTGAATGAGGTTGGGGGAGTCAAGGCACAGTCGGTGCTGTGGAACTCACCCAGGAAAGATGCTCTCACCAGGAAGCTAATGGCTGGGCCACCCAGGGATGTGACTAATGCTTTTACACAAACCACACTTTGCCATTAAAAGATGCATTATATGTTCATGTGGCATGCAAAATATGCTCTCTTTTCTGTGAAAAGGAAGATATTTTTTAAGAAAATGAGGAAGAAAGATATTCGCATGGAATTTATTATACATTACTACACAATTGATCATCCCCAGTCATCAAGCTAGTGATTGAGAAGATGAAGAATTTAGTAAAGATATATTTTATGATAATGAGGAGTGGACAACAAATATCATGATACCATCATAAAAATCAGGATTAGGCTAGGTATGGTCACACAATCCTTTAATTCCAGCACTTGGGAGGGAAAAACAGGCAGATCTTTGTAAGATCAAAAGAGCCTTGTCTCATAGCAAGTTCAAGGTCACCTGGGATTATAGGAAGTCCTGATCTTAAAAAAAAACCCTCAGGATTAATGAACAAAATAAAGTAAAATTCTTTTGAAGGCGTATTTGCACTCATAATAAATTGAAGCATATACTTAACAAATAGCATTCCACTCATAAGACATTGAGGCATATATCCAATAGTTATAGATCTACTTATAAGAATTCAAATAATATATTCCATAGTTATTCTGTCCTCTCAGGAAATGTAGTTCTAAAGCACATTGATCTGTTCCAGCTAGTGCATAGTAGCCCAACATGCATATCACAATCTTGGTAATAAAGATTTTAGGGGTTAATGGTTTATGAAACCACAAAAGTTGAAATACTATTAAAAAGGCAATTTCATGGAAACAGGAAGAAAGAAATTCTCACCTCTCTAGCAACAAGTCACAAAAGAATCAATAGATTCCTGAAATTGGAGTTCCTTCTCTCCTCAAAACTCCTCAGCACATATGGCTTTGGCAAGGAAGGCTTCACTCACCCTTGAAGCTGAGACTGACCAAAGAACATTTGAAAGTCAGAGAAGGAATGTATGCTTTTTCCTCAAATAATGTGACTGGTCATTCAAATGAGCTTTGTAATTTTTCTCTATTGGAAGGTAAGATTATTTAGAAGGGGGCCATCCTTTTTTTCCTGATAAGGACACGAGCATATGATATAATTTGTACTTGACCCTTTTGGCTGCCATACTGCCTTATAACAAATCTTAAATAATTACTCAGTTTAGTGTAAGGGAGCTTTTCAAGGCACTGAAACTCACCACAGGACTTATTTGGCATTATTAAAACCCATTGAGGAATATTAATTCAGGTATTGTTCATGGTTACTTTGTACAATAAACAAGCCACTATCCTGATGTATCACCTTGTTTCTAGTAAATGAGTTAGGGTTTTCATTCATTTCATAATCAGTGCAGATATGTCTCTCTCTAACTGTTATGTTATTAAAGGGTGAAACTTCTGTTCGCATCATCAAAAATTTAGCTATCAACTACCAGTCCAAATCATGAGCACCTATCTTTCAATCTACTTCCACTTATTTCCAAGTCCATGATGGGAAAGAAGCCTCCCAGATTCCCTCCATTATCATGCGGTTCAATGGAGAATCTTTTAGTCTCCAATTTTCATAGTATTGAATGCAAAGTTTCGATAGCAATAGCATCAACTTTCCTCTAAACACACTAGGAATGCATGAGATAATCATCTTGCCATTTCCTAAAAGCCTTGTCTCTTCCTTCATACACTTGTCAACAAAACTGTTAATAATTGAATTGTGAAAGTCCTGAGACTGTAACAAAATTTTAAGTCAGTACTTTATCCTGGCATGTTCATGTATGTTGACTGAAAATATGAGACTTTAAGATAAGAAACCAGTGATTATATTATTCACAGTCCAGCATGCAGCTGCCACTTTGCTCAAACTCCTCCTTCAATATAGCAAAATTCCCTAATAGACAGGAAGGGAAAGAGGAAATGACCTCATTGTTATGCCTCTCCCATGCTCATCCTAATCCTCTCAACTATGAGCTTTCATGCTTGCTCTATCTTCAGATCTGGGAGGTGTGGATGTTGGCAAGGGAAGGTTTTAAGTTTTATAGTCTCCAACTTGATCCTTTATTGTACTGCAAAACCTATGATAGTGAGTGCAATAGTACCAAAAACTCTGATGTTTGTGTAGTCAGATGTCCAAAGAAGAAATTAAAGACATTAATGCAAAAAAAAAAGCATTTGAAAAAAGTATTTACCCAAACTTTCAAAATTCAGAACGGCATTTCTTTTATTACAATAAGATTGATAATGTAAAGTGAAAAATATGAAATAAAACCTTGAGATTTGTAAAAATCTATAAAAATCACTTCAACAGATTAGTAAACTTGGACATATATCCATCTCTGTAAGAAATAAAACAAAGGCTTTTTTTTTTAAAGAGGACATTAATGAGCATAAACCAATTTCAGATGGCTTAACATGTGTGGTATAACTGATGCTTCTAAGCAAGGAGGGCTATTTTAAGATAAACTGAGACATTTAAGTTCAATTATCTCCACATATATAAAAATAGAGAAACAGAGGCACATTTCAGTCACATTTCTGAAATCACTTATTTTTTAATTTAATTTTTTATTTTCATATTAATTAATTAATTAAATTAATTTATTTATTTTATGTGTACATGTGTATTGCCTGCATGTAGGAAAGTGCAACCTTGTCATGCAATGCCTGCAGAGGACGGAAGAGACTGTCAGATCCCCTGGAACTGGAGTTATGGACAGTTGTGAGCAGTCATGTGGGTGCTGGGATTTGAACACGGGTCTTCTGCAAGAACAGTCAGTGTTCTTAACTGCTGAGCCATCTCTCCAGCCCTTTGAAAATCACTTATAAAAATATAATTATAAAGTCTGCTGAATGGAAAAAGCCAAAGATGGAGAAATAAAGGTGAGAATGATTTCATACCTTAACAGCAGTATGTGCAGCCAAATGGCCAAAGAAAAGCTTCTTTGTTGAAAGTATAAAAAGTTTTCAATCCAAACTTCTTAAAAGTTGTATTTTTTATTTTCATATGTTTGTCTCTGTGTGTATATGCCACATGTATTCAGAAGTCTCAGAGGCCAGAAGAGTAGCACAGACCCCTTGAAGTCATGGATGCGAGTGCTGGGAAATGAATTCAAGTCTTCTGGGAGGGCAGCAAGTGCTCTTAACTGCTGAACCATCTCTCCAGCATAATTTAGATTTCTATAAATTTTGACTAAAGAGCATCAAAAAGCACTGTGAAGACTTATCCAAAATAGAAAAGCTGAATTAATTTCTTATAAGAAGAATTATTGTTTGAGAAATATTAAAGGAAATCTTCTGGGAAGAAGGAAAATGATACTCTGTGAAGTGTAGAACTATAAAAATAATTAAATATATACATAAATAAATAGGCAAGGAAATAGTATATGATTTGAAAATACAAACAGTTATTGTTGATTTTTATAATCTATTACAGTAAGATTACACTTCAATTGCATGTAACACTATAGAATGTTGTAAAAGTGTATAGACCTAATGGTGTGGTGATGCATGCCGTTAATCCCCGTGCTCTGGAGTAGGGAGAGTGGGCAGACAGATCTCCTGAGGTCTAAGCCAATCTGCTCTACATATCAAGTTCTGGGCAGCTGAAGCTACAGAGAGACCTCTCTCAAATAAAAAATAAAACAAAACAAAACAAAAAACATGAAAAATTATATAGAGCTAAAATGAAAAATGCATCCTAAGCAGAAGTGTTAAGCAGGAACATGCTCATGCTACTGCTGCTGAAGTAAATTCATTAAAGCTATCCATATTACTTCACAGGGAACTTTAATAAGCAGCTATGTGATATAAAACTAAAATCTCATTTAAAATTAAACAAAATATAACATAAAATTAATATATGTAAGTCAACAAAGGACATATACTAAAAATGAACAACCTAAAAACAATAGAAAAGAAAAAGTAGAGAACAGAGCATCACTGAGGAAACTGGAAAACTAATAAAATCATAATATTATTAAACACAATTATTATATAATAATTCATATTAAATTTGAACATGACAATAACTACAACAATTAAACTTCAGATCTTTTCAGATTACATACAAAGGCAAGAATCAATTCCATGCTTTTGATACTAGAAATAATTTAAATGTATTCCAAATAGTAGTAAAAGTACAGGATAGTATCATGTACCAGATTAATGTATATTAAAAGAAAGAAGTGGACTATCAGTTACTATTAAACAAAATATATTCGAAAGAAAAAATATTGGCCAATAGAAAATCATTACATCATGATAAAGAAGCCAATTAGCCATGGGACTATTCAAATGATTTGTCCATCAAATACGAGAACTTCAAAACGTGTGTAGCAAAAACTGATTGAAAATACAAATAGATAAATATAAAAGAAATGTCAGGAAGTTCAAAATTTTGGTTTTATTTTTAGAAAGAAGGAAAAAGCTAGATAAATACATGAAAAACTTGAATAATACTACTGGTCATTTTGTTCTAAATCAAAGCCATGTAACAGTGTATATACCTAACAACAAAAACAAATTAGAAGCCAGTGCTTAAGGTTAGTTTCATGTACAATATCCCCAATTAAAAAAAATACTCAAGGGCTAGGGAGATGGCTCAGTGGGTAAGAGTGCTTGCTAGCAAGCGTGACAACCTGGTCTTGAATCTTCAGCATCCATGTAAGAAGCTAGGCATGGCTGTGCATCAGTGTAACCACATCTCTAGGGGTGGGTACTGGAAAATCCTGGAAGGTCAATGGCCAGTCAACCTAGTCTAAAGGGATAGCTTTCAGGTCAGTTAGAGAGACCCTTTCTCAAGGGAAATAAGTGAGAGAATAAGTAGAAAACAATAGAGCAAGATGTCTTTGCATCATGCTTTTGTGTGCACATGGAAGCATGCATCTGCACACAGCACTTACATACATATAGCATACACCTCAAGGGAAATAAGTGAGAGAATAAGTAGAAAACAATAGAGCAAGATGTCTGTGCATCATGCTTTTGTGTGCACATGCATCTGCACACAGCACTTACATACATATAGCAGAGAGAGAGAGAGAGAGAGAGAGAGAGAGAGAGAGAGAGAGAGAGAACAGAATACTTAAAAAGCTATACATCAGCAAAATCATGAAGATTTTTATTGTTTTCCTTCTTAACACTATAAAAAATTTCTCCATTCTTTGAATAAGTGGAAGATGCTGATCTTCACTGACAACTTGGGTAGATTGAAAGATGTCCCAGAGATCAGTACAACATTCTTCTGCAAGTGTCCCTGGGGACCTTACCTGATTAGACCAGGGGGATGCTCAGCTAATCAGTGCTTTCCTCGTTTTGCTTAGATTGTTGGAAAATGATGGAACACTGGAGACTGAGATCTGGTTGGAGAAGGAAGATGACTGGAGGTGTGCTTTGGAAATGTATGTTTTGGGGTTGGTCCCTTCCTGTTACTCCTCCCTGACACTTGGCTCCATGAGCTGAGTTCTGCTCTACCATGCTTTACCTCTGCTGTGTCATAGGCTTCTCCTCAGGATTAAAATTACAGGGTTTGAGGATCATAAACTGAAGCCTCTGAAATGATGAGTCCAAATAAATATTTCCTCTTTTCATACTGTTTCAGAAATTTGTCATAGTGACCAAAAACTGACTAACATTATACATTTCTTTACCTGTACATGTACATTACCACATGTTTTTCTATTTATGTGTATATTTCATGTATGTCAATAATATTTATGTGGTGCTTACATATTTATGCATCATCACAAATTTACTGGTTTCTTGTTTTTTTGTTTGTTTCCATCTTTCTTAATTTGTGTCCCAGTCAGTCTGATGTTAAATTGCCACCCTTTGTGTTCTTTTGTTTAAAAATGTCCATGAGTCATTGGAGCCAATTTTTCCCATGTTAAATAATGTGGGTTTCTAAGGAATTATGAACATTGGTTCCACGAATGGCTCACTGGGGCTGGTGAGTAAGTGCCCATCCTTCTCTTTAATGGCATGAACTAACTCAAATCTATCTGTTTTATGCTTCATGTTCAGAGCTCTGCTATGAATTTAAACTCCATTTCTCCACAATGATAAATTGAAATTTTATCAATTTTTGTTCTTTCTTTCTTGATCAGGTACATTAAAAAAAAGTTTTTTTTTTTACAAAATGCAAAAAGGAACAACAATTTGATTTAAACATACTGAGGCAGAACATTCTAAAATTTAGCAAATGTATAGCTAAAGATTATAACTCTCCCAAAATGAGAATTAAGGTTCCTTTTGTTGGCCTGACTGCTTTTTCAGAGAATAAAGTTGTTAAAGTTTAATTTGTAACCTTAAGAAAAATCAAAACTTTAAAAAAGTCAGTTACATCAATTTGTAAATAAGTAAATACTCAAGTAATTGATCCTGAAAAAAATGAGTAGAATGATTCTGGTAACTGAAAAGAATGACATATTTCCCATACAGATATCAACATTTCACTTATATTATAGGCTTACTGCCTAAAAGATGAAATTTAATTCAATTTGACTGTATGTGTTTTCTTCAAAATAATGACATAAAATTTTCAACACTCTCAGAGGATTCATATAGTATGTTTGAAAAGCAAATAGTCTTTGGTTTTGATTCATATTTGTTAATTATGGCTGACCAGCTTAAAAGAAATGAGGGATTTTCTTTCACAGAATAGCAATAGACTTCCTACATACCCCAGCCATCTTTATTTAGTTAAATAGATTACTATGTCTTGACCTTTCAAGCAATGTTGTAACCTATAGAATTTAGAGAGGCTGATTTTTCTGGGTCTTATCTATCTCTGCCAATAAAATTCTTAGTAAAATAATAAAAGGTAAAACTTTAATTTGTAAAAGAAATAAAAAAGTCACTGTCACAGAAGTGTGTGGTAGGCATTTATATAAATCATCATATTTAATTTTTATGTTAGGTTGCTGATCAGCATAGTATTAAGAAATCTGGTCATCACCACAAAGTTATATAATGATATTGCTTTGCTTCATTTTCTCCTAAACATGAAAGTGTCCATCATAGTTTATAAATGTAATAGCTTGCATTTAAAGCCATGTTTGAGGTTAGAGGTTGGCTATGTCCTCAATACTGTGCCACATCTTAACAGAAGTAATGTTCATGCTAATGTTTTACTGAATTATTACCAAGAGTAATTTTATACTTAGTAAGTTCTTTTTATGTTTGTGACATCTATATATCATATCAATTTTTATGGTAAAGATGTCTTAATTTCTTTTGCAGATGAATCCAAGGCATAGAAATCTTCATTTTCACATATTGACACAATTAGTAATTGATAAAATTAGAATTTAAACTCAACTATGTCTCCTTCCAAATCCTTTCTATTTTCTCACTTTCTCATATCTAAACTTATGTTTGCATATTTCAAGCCTAGATTGTAAAACATGTGTTTAAGAAAGTCTCATCTAACTTATTTTCCTTTCCACTCTGTCACCTCTTTGCCTGTAGCTATTAGTCTAAATCTATTTTATTTTAATTTTCATTTTTGACTGTTTCATATACATTTAATCATTCATTTCTGTAGTCAAATAATGAATTACATGTTATTTCAGACTATGAAGACAGCCATGCTGCTACCTTAACTGGTTTGCATTGTTCTACAGAGAAATTTCTCCTCAGTTAAACTACTGAGCTCTTAGAGCTCCTCTGTGCTTCTGTTCAGAAACACATGATGGTGCTGATTAACTGAACTATTCAGATCCCTTATTTTTCACTGGTATTTGCTTGTCCTTTATGTGCTTTTTTTCATTCTTGCTTTACTATGGATCATATGGTTCTCCTACTACTTTCTGATCTACAATTTTGTCTGAAGGAATGAATATTTTCTTTAACTAAATGGATACATGGATGTTCTTCCATTAATAAATGAAGCACTATTAAGTACCTCTGTATTTCTATATATTTATTTGTTTCTTGTTTTTGTTTCTTTGTGGTCCCATTAAAACTGAACATGAATAGTATTTCAATGGAGATATAAAAGTAATAAAATAATTTAATTTGTTTTACTCTCATTCTAAACAAAAAACTGAAAATATTAACTTAGTTCACTTTGTCTGGAAAGCAAAACTTGAGATAGACTCATGCAAGACCATTCTACTAAGTCCTACAGTGATTTAAGTGAGCAGGAATACGGGCCAAAAGAGTAAGGCAAAGATGTCTATTGATTAGAATAAGAGAATGTTCACTGTTGTTGGAAAAAAGAACAATTAATTTTTTCATTAATTAATTAATTCATTCACTTATTGTGTATGTGCATATGGTGCCACATTAAAGAAAGCTAACTCTTAGACTAGTTTAACCAAGAGTAACCCCCATCTTTTCTGAAGTGTTCTGATATTTCTCATCACTGTTCATCTCTCAAAATACAAAGATTCTCTATATTTATTAAGCAAGAATCTATCATGCATGGTATTGGATAGGAATAATGACTTGGGCCTTAGAGAATCTTTAACCAGAGTTATAAGGTAAGATGTTCATTTTCCTGAACCCCTACTGACCCAAAACATCGTACAAACCCATTAAGAATTTATCAACCTAAGCCCACATGTTGGTTGCAACATTTATTGTTTATGACTCATTGTATTCAGTGTTTTTGCTGTTTTCAGTAACAATATTAACACACACACACACACACACACACACACACACACACACACATTGTTCTGGATCAGGAACAAAGAAAGCCTGGGGAGAAATAGAGATTAAAATTGAACTTGATCTTAGATTGTAAAATTTTGTTGTATGGAGAGCCCAAGACATAGTAAGATTAAAATTGAACTTGATCTTAGATTGTAAAATTTTGTTGTATGGAGAGCCCAAGACATAGTAAGATTATTAACATTATTTTCTTAAAGACTAGGTAAAGTGAAACAAACTGGTTACACAGTAGGTAAACAGACTGAATACATAGTGTTAAATGAACTCAAAGCATATGATCAACTTGATAGTTTGTTGAAAGTTCAGGTTTAATAAGAAGTAGTCCCAGAAAAGCCATTCTTACAGAAGTTAAAGGGCATCTATTTTCCATGTTGTGGGTTCTTTGAATCAACATACATCATTAGTTGCCATCAACTCATGGTAACAAGCTCCCTTACTGGCTGAGCCATCTTACTCTCCCCTTCTGTTGGCTTTTCTAAGCTGACATGGATCTAAGGCCTTGAAGGACAGAGGGACATACTGGAAGACTTGATTCATCAAAAGCCTCCCTCTTAGCACATCTACTCCCTTGAATTTTGGAATGCAAATGGTAAACTCAGCCACATTCATTCTTTCTCAAAGGAAAGACTTCTTGGCCTGAGGATAGAGTTTTAAAGAAGGACCCTCAACAGATAACACTGATAAATGGAGTCTGCCTGCATGTGGTCAGAGCCCAGACTAGACTATGGCTACTGCAGAGGGCTGGTATAGGTACTACAGAAGCAAGTTTTGCTTAATAAGGAGTTGTGGTTATAGAAGTACCCTGAGACTGCTGGCATGTTTTAGGGTAACTGTAAACTGTCCAAAGAGGTAGGGCTACCACGAGGGACTATAGCCACCTATGAGTAAATGGTCTAAGTAACATTTCCCTTTTCAAGGATTCTGGTAGAAAGATCTTCCTACTTTCTTTCAAAGGATCCAATGGCTTACTCCTAACATTTTCTCACAACAATGAATACTTAACAAAAGGCCAAGATGAAATTAACCATCTCAGCATTATTTAATATTTAATAGTGACTTTAAGTCGGTCATATCCCTAGACAAACATAACTTCTTACCATATGCTAAAGAGGTATCATTGCATTTATAGATAAGTATACCTGTCAGCACTAATCAAAGAAGCTTCCTTTTGCAACAGATGGAAACTATTATAGGGTTCCAAAACTGGTCACACAAAGAGAATAAGTGTCTATGAGATGCCGAGTCAAGTGACATACCTACAATGCAACCTCTACAGCTAAGTCTCAGGGAATAAAGTGGAAAAGGGATAGAAAGAATATTAATATATCTCTCAACTCTCATCACTGAAGCTTGCTCATACAACAGATTATGATTAACAGATAAAAACACAACTGGCCAAAATGTAGAGAATAACAAACTGCACAGTACATGTCCCTGGGTAGGACTCCTGTATTAAACCTCACTCACCAATGGCTCAGGGACCATTGCAGATGAAGATCCAGAAAGATTATAAGAGCCAGGGGTTAGTGTATGATCACAAGGAAATAGTCCTCCAGGCCTCTGGGAACACAGCATAGAACTGGGGAAATGGACAGGAAGCACTAACCTCAGTTGAATAAATATTGTCAGCTGATTATTGCTAGGTGAAAGAGGGGTGATCTTTAAAGGATTGACTCTAGATTGACTGACTAGACTCCAATAGATGAACTCACACCAAGGGATATCTGGGTATACAAACTTGGTTTGACAGGCCTTAAAAAATACGACAGAATGTATGAAATTTGGTGGTGTGGCTATGGGGGTGCAAATTGGGGCAGGGGTCTAAATATGATTAAGGCATACTGTATGCAATGTAAAAAAACTCAATAAAGATATACATCAAGGAAAAAGAATTCCTTCATATTGAGCAGGAAGTAAGTCTAATTAGATAGCAGTGGGTACCACCCAAGGTAAAAGTACCACTTTTATACCATTAGAGTTGTTTAGTTGGGCTCATCATTGTTGTGGTTGATAGACTTTGAGACTGGATATGACTACTGACTGTTTTTCTCCCTTGGTAGCTTTCACAGCACCTTCTAATACTATGAGAGCTAGTTTCCAAGGAGGATGCTTCAGTCACGGACTATGACAATATCCTAGATTGCTTTGGGAATCTCTTTGGATATCCTGACCAACAACTCAAAAGGAAATCTTACCTGACACTGGTATTTTGGCTATACATATTCACACACATGTATGGGTCATATAATATGCATAAGTATATATAGTGTATGTATTCTTAAATAATCTTATGAAATAAATTTCTATGTGGCTGTTGCATGCATTTCTGTTTTTAGACACCAAAATTAAAAGCATAAATTGTGCTTGATAAAATTATTGGTTATGTGTGGAGAGAGAAAATTGTCCTTTTCCACAGATGTACTGTGACACATCTGAACTATTGATAGCTACCTATAGACCTCAAAAATGCCACAGTTTGAAAGTGTATAGCATAAGTTAGTTGAGGTGTAACAAAGTAGTTCATCAGGTAAAAGTTTTCGTGTTTAAGCCTGACAACCAGTGTTTAATTCCTAGAACCCATAGTGTAAAGAGAATACTAACTCTCAAAAAACAGTCCTTTTCCACACACTCAGTATGGCATATGAATGTACACACAACATACCTACCCATACACATAAATACCCAGTAAAAACGTATAGGCTACAGAAGCATATGCTTCATAGTATTAATATTTTATGAGTAATGATTATATAATAAAATCATATTGTAATAATAAGATGCATATAATTTTCGTGCTCAAAACAAAACAAATCAATAATAATAACTTACTACTTTTGTACTGCTATTCTGAGGCTTAGTGATATGTCAAGAGTACTCTATTACTTTTTAAATCACAGGGGAATTTAGGGAGGATGTTGACATTTAAGAAAATACCTACTTCACAGGTTGATATAAGCAACACATACTCTAGAGGAAGTCCAGAGTTATCTTGGCCATGCTTACCCAACACTGATGCTCCATTCTCTATTACAGTTGAGAAATAAGATAGATACTAGAGATATGATGAAGGATACCTGTAAAGATATCAGTGACTTCAAATATCAGTTTACATTTTGATTTATTTTTTAGATTGTACAGTACTACTGGGGAGACTAAGGTAAGGTTGTGTTTTGGTTATTTTTATGTTGCTGTGACAAAACAACATGAGGCAAATGACAGAAGGAAGAATTTATTTGCTTATGGTTCCAGAGGGATAAGAGACAACCATGCTAGGGAAGGAATGGCAAGAGTAAGCATGTGTGGGAAACACACACACATACAAACACACACACACACACACACACATGAGAGAGAGACAGAGACAGAGAGACAGAGAGAGACAGAGAGAGAGAGAGAGAAGAATTGAATGTTTCATAAGACTATGAACTCTCAAAGCCAGTCATGCAAAATGTTGGAAAAATATGATTTGTTTTTTATTTTGTGGTTGCTTATAGTTAAGAGATTGACTTAATTTTATGAAGAGATTGTGAACTTTGGACTTTTGAACTCTTTTGGGATTTTTAAAATCTCTGGTCACTTTTAAAGTTGGTCTAAATTCAATTTTCATGATGATATGGCCAAGAGCCTATGGGGGTCAAGAAATAGAATGTGGTGATTTTAATGAAAAATATCTCCCATATGTTCAAATATTTGAACACGTATTCCTCAGTTTGTAGCCTTATTTTGGAATGTTCAGGATGCTCATCCATGTTGGAGGAAGTCTGTCACTGGGAGTGGATTTTAACAGTTTACAGCCTAATCCCACTTTCTGTTTTCTACTGTGAAGCTCCCTTTGCTTTCGGTTTTGTATTAACAATGTGAGTCCTAAGCTTCCTGCTCCGTCCATCATGACTTCTTGCCACTGTGCCTTCCCACCATTATGGACTCTTATCCCTCTGGTACCATCAACTTAAATAAACTCTTCCTCATATAAGTTACCTTGGTCACGTGGTTTTACATAGTTCTAGAAAAGTGATTCACACAGGTATCATGTCCTTTAGACACTGTCCAAGGGATATTCAATGAAGAAGTAGCAGAAATTGGTATGTTAACACACGCCTGCAGTCTCAGTGCTCAGAGGTGTGATGCAAAAGGATGGTGAATTTGAGGCCATTCTGTGCTGCATAGCTAGATACCATCTCAAAAATTAAACAAACAAGAAAAAGGAAAGTAAGAAAGGAAATAAGGGAAAGGGAGGATTATAAAGGAAAAAGTAGCAAGATGAAGAGGAGAAGAAAGAGGTAGAGGAAAAAGGAAGAGGAGGTAATGATGAGAGAAAAAAGAAACAAAAACAACCATAAATCAAAAATTCAGAATATAAGATAATGGAATAAAACCT
>NW_008343216.1:1326733-1352638 GCF_000622305.1 Nannospalax galili | reverse complement strand
ATTTATATTGCAGTAATTGTATTTTAGGAAACATGAAACTCCCTGAGGACAGTTAAAAGATTAAATAATCTTCTACATAGCACAAACTTGGAAGGGATAGTAGGGGAGAAATATGCGTGCAAGGTCTCCATTGCTTATGCAATATCTTTCATGGACATATCACATGGACAGTTTTTCCAGAATGTTAGTTAAATAAGCTCTGTGTTATATCAAATCATGTAGCATACGAAAGCAAAAATTTTAGAACCTCATAGAATTTAAAGCCTGAATATATTTTCAATGAAGGACACTATAGGAAGTAGTTTAAAATAAAGGATGGGACTTTATAAAAACCCAATTTTATCAGCACTTGATTTAGGCATAACATTTTTCACCTTAATTATTCAAAAAAATTGTTGTGAATTTGATATAGATCAACTCAGCAGTATTTACACTGTTTTACTGTAAAAACTCCTAGGTGGTGTAACTAAGCCATACATATGTAAACAAAACTTTGATGAAACTTATCACATTATTGGCGATACATTTTATGCATATCTCTACATTTAAAGACTATCAGATTAATTGTTGTAATCATCTATTTGATTGGAAAGAAACAAAAATTTAGAAGATGATGTTCTCACTTCAAATTAAATATACATTTTAACTTGCTTTCCATAATTTTTATGTATTAGTCAGACTTAATGTCATTGTAACAAATATCTGAAAGAACACCTCAGTAAAAAGAAGGATTTTATTTGTCTCATGATTTCAGTGTTTTAATTCCATCACTGGCTTGTTCCATTGCTCTGGGCCTGTGCTAAGGCAGAACATCCTGAAGGCAACCAACAAGTATGCAACCAAAAGTTGGATGGGTTTATGATGACCAGGAAGTGGACAGACAGACATGGAGGTGCCAGGGACAACATGCATTTCAACATACACACCTAATGATCTACTTCCTTCAATTAGGTCCTACCTACTAAGCCCCCACTAGCTCTTAATTCTTTAGTCCAGTTTTAATTGGATTGATCTATTGGTGAATTCATAACCTAAAAGATTCACTCACTTTCCAAAATTTCTATAAGCGATCAACATATTAGGTTTGGGGGATACTTCATAGCCAAACCATGATAATATTTATTTCAACTTGCTAATCAAAACAAAACAAAACAAAAAACAACATAACAATAAATAGAAAAAGAAAGAAAACTCCAACCAACCAACTAAATGACACAACATCAATAGGCTTAAAATGTTTCTGTCCATTTTGTTACCTTGCTACTTTAATCTTTCTACCTATCTATAGTTTACTGATTATATTTTTCCTATTTTGTCAAAGGTAAAAAGAAAGTGGATATATACCATGTAGACAGAGATGAAAATCAAAATTGCATATACAGAAAAGAATATCTATCCATTTAAAAATTTTTTTTTATTTATTTAAGTTTGTATTACAAAATAGATGATGAATCTGATTATTTTTGTGAAATGAACTTATTAAAATTAGAGCCGAAGTAATGAATAGACAGATAGTGGTTGAAATGTTTAAAACATGGGATGATAACACGGCAGTGCTACCTGTCAGCGAGTGACTACCAGGAAGGCAACCACTGAAGCTGGGGTTTACCGTGTCATGTAAAGCTTGTCTGAGTGTGCCTTTGAGAACTTATAGCTTCATGGCCCTTATTAACTACTTCTAGATTTTTAAATTTACAGAAAAATCATGGAATTGAGCTAGTATAGAGGTCACTTCAACTTTAATTATTTGCATTATTATGAATACTTCAGAAGTATTTAGGGTAAAAAAAACAGGAAAAATTAATGATCATGATATGATTCTGAAGATACTAGATAATATAGTCTTCATACACTGATTGTCATATAGTTCATTACGAATAGCCACAACTTTTAGGATAACTTATACAACTGAAAGCATGGATTATATTATGTAAAATAAAATCAGTAAATTCATGCTAGGAACTTGAAATAGTACTGGAGACATGCAGTCATTGTGCTAAATGGGAAGACTGGCATTTGAAATGAATCCAGTATGCTTAGGAAGTCAGTAGGCTCTTCACTGAGCCCTTAGCTATGTGAATGAACATCTTGACCCTCTCACCCAGCATATCTCAGAGTGTAGCATCAAGAGTTCCCCTTCAGAGTGTGTGCCAATATAAATTAAGAAACTATTATTGCTTGTAAATGCTATTTTTCTCTTGCCAATATTATTCACATTTTAATCATATGAATTTGATTCAGTTAACATTTGAATAGGCTTGATTTGGTAATCTCTCAGTGAAGGGACATAGAGGCCATCAATAGCATTTTCACTTACTTTTTAGTGTTATGAAAGTGCCCAAATCTGGAGCATTCAGTTTTTGGTTACACCATTCAAGGATAGGCGCATGTATGGAATACAGTATTGGGAAGCAGAAGCACACATTGCATTATGAACTGCGATTCCCTCAGCAGGAAGTTTCACAAATGCAAGCTCCTCAAGGGATGCAGATATAAACATGGTTGCACCAGTTATGCAGCTGTATTTGCTGCCAGTATGTGTGACTGGAGATCACATGTCTGCAGCTAGACTATGGCTTTGCTTCCAAATAACTTCAGTAATTTCCTCATTTAGCCAAAAGGGTCAGATGGTCTGTTGCTGGAAGTGAAATGATTGTTCATATTAATACCTTAAGGCAGGACATAAAGATGAGTGTCCATAACTTAATATGATGTCTTTTATAGTTATTTTTAGACACAGGCTCACATGTAGTTCAGGTTGGCTGAGAACTTACCATATATATATGAAGATCACTTTGAACTCTTGATATCCCTTGTCTACCTCCCATATTATTGGATTATAAGCATGTGCTATCACAGTGAGTTCAAAGTCCTTGATAATAGTCCAGCCATAAAATTATTATGAAAAAGATTTTGGAAGTTGTATATAGCAGTATTTGTGCATTTTAGATCTTATTTATTTATTTATTTTTGTTTTGCATATGAGTATTTTGCCTACATGTATGTCTGTACACTCCTGCATGCAATGTCCATGAAGACCAGATGAGGGTGTTGAAAACCCTGGAATTGCAGTTCCAGATAGTTGTTATTTGCCATGTTGGTGCTTGGAACCAAACCCAGGTCCTCTGCAAGGCAATCAATGCTCTTAACCACTGAACCATCTCTTTGGTCCCATCTTGGGATATTTAATGTGAATATTTGGGATATTATTTCATCAGTAACTCATTCGTGTTCACTGTAATAGCACTAATAATAATGAATTCACTTTGAATCAATACGATTGCCACATATTTTCAGGAGAATTCTAGAGTAATTCAATTTTTAAAATTCAGTTCAAATAAAGAATAACTGTTTAAGTCATACAACCATGTCATTGTGTGAAGCTGTAATGATTATAACAGCATATATTTTCTCCAAAGAGATGCACTAACCCTCAACAGTACACATTTCATCTCTCATAGGTAGACTAATGGCTATGGCTTTAGGAGATTAGTAGACCTCTCAGTGATGTGCAGGGCTCTCCATTGGGATATAGCTCGTCAATGAGACAAGAGAATGACATCAGATTAATGATACATCCATACAGGAAACAATTTAGCCTGAGTTGTGTTAAGATACAAATTGTATAAATCCATTTGTCATTAACAATTATGACTGTCCAAAAGATAAAAAATTTAAAACTTTACTTCAGGGAAATCTAATGACAAGTATCTGGGCACCATGGTATGGTCCACATCTGTAATCCTTGTACTCAGGAGGCAGAAGGAGGAGGATTACCACAATTTTGAGGCCAACCTGGTGTATATGTTGAGTTACAAGCTAGCCAGTATTAATTAGTAAGAACTTGTTTTGAAGAAAGAAAGGAGAGAGAGAGAGAGAGAGAGAGAGAGAGAGAGAGAGAGAGGAAGAAAACAACAAACAAGAAACTGAACAACCAAAAAGATAAGGAAAAACAGAGCTCATTGCTATCCTGAAATAGAACTAGTGTTTTTCACAGAATAACATATGCTATCTAGTGTATGGACAATGTACTTCAGTTGACAAGCTGTCTGTTTAAAGGAAAGGACATTAATGATGGCAGAAATAAATGTTTAATAAAGACAAAATCATGGAGACTAAGAACTTTAGAAAGTAGGGTGGAAATTTTTGAGAGGTGGAAATTTCAGAGAAGAAATGAGCATCTGACTTATGTGTAAAATATATTTGATCTACTATGTAAGCAGGTTACCTAAAAATGAGATGCAGTTTGTTTTAAAGGACAGTTATATTTTCAGTGAAGACTGCATAACATGTGAATCATTCTCATTTGTTAAGCTGCCAGAGCCCTCACCTTATGAAACTGTTAGCATAATGTTACATTCAAACATAGACGAAGATGGTAATTAAATGCAGTATTTTCTGCCTTACCTATTGGGTACTAACAACTCTGATGGGAGTGAGAGAAACTTCACACAACATAGGATGAAATTCCAGAAAAGAAATTCAATAGAGTTTGAGATACAGGCATCCTTAAAGCTTTTCCAAAGGTTTTATATAAACTCAGCTTCCAAAACCATAGATTTGTATGCCCTATGTTATACATCTTCAACACATTAATATTGCCATTAAAATATGAAAAAATGATAGAGCATGTTTACGAGAATGTGCCAAAGTAGTGTAAATTTGGAAATTGTTATGGTATAGAACATTGAAATTTCTAAAGCTAAAAATCGAACTAAATCTCTGATCCATATATAAATTTAATGATATTAACTAATAATCCAATCATTTGCTTCTGCTAGTTTTTCCATAAATAGCCTCTGAGGATAGGCAGTAGAGTTTCCAAAAATTTACAGTGAGAAATAGTTACTAACATGCACAGAACATATCAGGGAATGTAAAATTCATAAAACATTCTTCTGTTCAACATTTAAATATGAATTTTAAACTAAAAATGTTTACAATAGAATAAACATTTCTAGTCAGCATTGATAAATTTTTTGCTTTGTATTTTCTGAAAAATCAACACATATTGCAGGAATGACAATTGTTTTCCAACCTCATAATGTTTATGATGTGGGCTCGTCTTTGACAACTACATACATCTATCTATACATGGTATTTTCACCAAGTTCATACCCTATTACTTCCTCTTCCCCCATCCCTCCTCTCAATTCCCTTCTTATCAACTCGTTGTCCTCTTAATGCTTTTTTTGTGACCCATTTTGTTTGATTAAGGTTGGATTCATGAACATGGATGGAGGGTTATTTAGATTTGAAGTTACTTACCAGCGGCTATACCATTGAATAGAAGAACTCTTTCTCACCTCAGCAACTCATTAACTTCTAGTAGTTCCCCAAGGAATGGGGCCTCATGTGTCCCACCCCCATTTGTGTTGGAAGGTTGATAACCCCTATTGTGTTCACCGCTTGTACAGGTAAGCACTGTCTTTCTCGGTAAAGAATTAAAATATTTGCTGTTCTGGTTTGCTTTTCTACTACTATGACAAATACCATGACCAAAAGCAACTTGAAGAGAAGTGATTTATTTCATCTTACATGATAAAGTCTATCATCAAAGTAAGCTAGTACAGGAACTCAAGTAGGAACCCAGAAGCAGGAACATAGGAGAGACCATGGAAGAATCCTGCTTCCTGGAGTTCTTACCCTGGCTTGATCAGATAATTTTCTGATACAGATCAAGCCTATTTGCCTAGGGATACAAGCATCTATACTTCTCTGAGAACTCCCATACCAATTATCAATTAATAAATTGCCTCACATGTATTGTCACAAGTCAATCTGATCTGGGAAGTTCTTCAATTTAGGGTCTCTCTTACCAGATCACTACTGTTTGTGTCAAGTCGATAAAAGCTGACCAGAACAATTAGCCCCTTGTCAACTTGAAATATAAACACACCACTATAACCCACATACTATTTATTTTTTGCCCCCAAGAACTGATGTTAATATCACAATGTAAAACACAGTCCAACTTATAAAAGTCCCATAGTTTTTTTTTTTTTTTTAAATCCAGTGTTTAGGGCCCGGCATGTTGGTGCATGCCTTTAGGGTCCCAGTGCTTGGGAGGCAGGTGGATATCTGTGAGTTTAAGGCCAGCCTGGTCTACATAGTGAGTTCCAGGACAGCTGGAGCTACATGGAGACCTTGTCTCAAAAAGACCAAAAAAAAAAAAAAATACAGCCAGTGTTTATAAAGTTCAATGTCTCTATGAAAGTCTAAAGCATCTTAGCTGTGGGCTCCTATAAAATCCAAAAGGTCACATACATTTTTATTTCAAAAGACAAGGACCAAACACATTTAAGCAAAGCCATAGTTAAGCAGTGTAGCTCCATGTCTAGCATCTTATACCCATGCAAGATCTTCTGGGTTCTAAAGGGTTTGGAAAGTCTCACTTTTCTGACTCTGCCAACTGCAGCATGTACACAGACACACACACAGACACACACAGACACATATACACACCATACACACACAGACTCACACACACACACACACACACACACACACACACACACACACGTCTCTTACACTCAGACCAGATCCACTCCATACCTCCTGCTGTAGCTGTTGGTCATTCCACAATCCAGCCATCTTCAGTATGTTGTGGCCTGTACTGCAAGTGAGAGTATACCTTCATTAAGGTCCTCCCCTGGCTACTCACTGTCCCAAGTCTAAGTTGGTCTCCATGAAAGTTAAAAACATTGAATTTATGTGATTTTAATACTATATATGAAAGTATTTTCATGCAATTTGATTCCATCCTCTATCTGCACTTCCCCCATTGCCTCTCATCCAATTTTTAAAAGAGAGTTTGATTTGTGTCCTCAAGTGTCCTTCAGTGTGGGACCATCCACTGGGCCCACCATGTTTTACTTCTGCACCTTTCATACCACCAAATCCAGCACCACACGGGAGACTCTTACATATTTCCAAGTTCAGCTTCCAGTTAGAGATATAGGCTTGGTCCCTTCTGAACCACATCTTCTGTCTGCAGACCCTGGGGAAATAACATTTCAAGAGATTTCACTACTGTAATGCTGGTTGCTTATTAATTACAGCTAATTTTCCATCCCAGCTAACCAGTATCAATTGCCCAAGTAAAGCAAATATTATCTTTTGTGGTTCTAGTTTCTTGTTAATGTTGACTCTTCATCCATTGCTGAACAGAAACCACAAGTTAATTCAATATATCACACAAAAGTCTCTGATAGAGCATTTGTTTACCTTTGAATCTTTATAATCCAGACCTCCATCATCTACATTTCCCTCAGTATTATATCCCAAGCTCCCACAGATAATTCATTAACTGAATATTTAATAGCTTTCCTAATTCATACTTCCAAATGCTTCTACAGTCCTCTCAAAACAGCATACACAAAGTTGTCAGAGCAATAGCCCATGTTCTTTGCACCAAACTCTGTCCAATCTCAGTTGCTATGTCTAAACACTGACATAAAGAAACTTGTGGAAAAAAAGACTTTATTTGATTTACAAATCCTAATCACCATGCATGACTGAGGGAAACCAAGGCAGGAAACTCATGCAGGGCAGAAGCTGAAGGAAGACCAAGGGAGAACATTGTTTACTGTTGTGCTTCCTTTAGCTTACTCATCTACTTTTCTTATACAGGTCAGGCCTACTTGCCCAGCAAACACACCACCTACAGTAGGGTGGACCATCTGATATCAATTAGGAATTAAGAAAATGCCTCACAGACCTGGCTACAGGCCTGTCTGATCTGGGAAATTAATCAGTTGAGGTTTCCTCTTCCTAGGTGATTCTGGTTGCATCAAATTGACAGAAGTTCAGCCTTACACTTGAAAATAAACTGAATTATAAAATACTTTGGGCCACCCCACTTACTAAGTTTGATATTCATGTCATTTTTTATTCTTTTATGATAACTGAAACAACTATGTCATATGATTGAAAACCCCAAACACTACCTCCATGCATAACAAAAAGAGAAGGCTGCAAGCAAAGTAGATGGAAGCCTTCAAAATCACATACTGTTGCATATCTAATTTGAATGTAAACAATTTCTATGATGAGTATGCTTCTGGGAAATGGAAACAGCAAGATTATGAGCTCCAGGCCACGCCTTGGATAAAAAGTGAGATCCTTTCTCAATTTAAAGGAAAAAAAAAACTATACTAATACTGCTCATGTATTTATTTATTCATTTATTCTAATTAGGTCCCCTTGTCTAATGGTCTGTAGGTGGTACACAGAGGCAGTAGCAGCAGTAACTGCCGTACAAATACACTCTGCAATGAAACATGCATTGTGGTGCTTGCTGTGCTTACTTGGATGTGAGCTATCCACCTTTTGGTCAGGCATGGATTTGCCCATGCCAGCAATAAGCAAATATGAACAATAGGCAAAGAAGTTAGGATAGATTTTATTCAAACATACTACTATAGCAAGTGAAAGCATCTTGAGCAAAACAACTATCCTGAAAAAAAGGTATGAATTTATATTTTAAAAAATGGTTACTTTTGAATCATATCTCAGATTGACCTTGAACTCACTGTGTATCTGAGGATGATATTGACTTTCTGATTCTACTGCTTCTGCCTCCTGAGAGCTTGGGTTATAGGTCTGTGCCCCCACTCATGGTTTGAATGGTGGTGGGATTGAACTTGAGGCATCCTATATGCTAGGTGAACAGTCTACCAACTGAGCTACACACTTGACAAGTAGGAGACATTTAAACTGCTAGTATATGCTAAGGGAAATATATTGAGAGACATTTGGGGGAGATTACCCATGAGATCAGGTGACCTGAGGACAAATTTAGGCAAAATGCCTCATAACATCTAGAAACACATCTGAACATCCATGCTTTAGACAGAAGACCCTTAGGTCCTCAGGAAAAAATTCTGAGTATAGACATATGTCTCTAATGGCTCTAAGGGCAGAGCAAAAATTTAATTCTATGCTTTGTTCAGTAACCAATTTAAGAGCTGGTACTGGCATCTGCCTATCACTGGATTTTGCTAGGAATAAAGCATAAATATTCCTGGTGATGCTGAGCTTACTCATACATATTTTGTAAATGTGAGGAATGGCTGGAATTATCTAAAGGGCAACCTCCACTGCTAAAGGCAGAGTTAGATTTGGGCCAAGTCACTTGTAGAGGTTGGATGATTTGGTAAGTGCTGAAAATCTTCATTACTTACCCATTGATAGTTTAAAATTAGATCTTTGAGTTTGACTTTGATTGCGTTCATTGAATTCATGTGTCTTACTGGCAGCTAAAATAAGTTGATAAGAATACATACATTATCATGTAATATTAGAAATTTGGAGAATGGTACAATGGAACAAAAACAGCACAAAAAATAAAAGGCCACAATTTTACCATTATTGCTTTTGTACGGCTGTAGCATTTAGATCAGCAGACTCATGTGTCCTTTAATACAGTAGCATAACAAGTTTGTTATTCAAACCATTTGTCTCTTTTTGACATAACATAAATTTGCATTATATACAAGATTTTACTGAATTTTATCCTACATAGGAGTTTAGGTTTTATTTAAAGTAAGCTTTGACGAAACATATCAATGATCTTTGTGGATCATTAAAATGTCCTTCCTTAATTTCTACTTCCTGAGAATGGAGTGAAACATTATCCTAGTACTGTAATCTCATTAAATACAATAACTTCCTTGTTTAAATGAAGTATGAGACAATTCTGAAAGACAAGGAGAAGACACAGTGGCTCCTCAGGATCCAGTATGGTACTGTGGTACGTTCACTAGCTTTTCTTTGGTCTTGTATATTCCAGAGAGTGAACTGAAAGGGATGCTAAGATAAACATTAGCACAGGAAAATGGCTGAGGCAATGAAGACTTTTTTCAGTGGGCCAATGATAAACTCAATTGAACAAAATCCACACAATGCCATAAGACTGAGAAATAAAAAGGGAACACCTGTTGATGTAGCAACAATCTTGCCAAATCTGCAGAGATTTATAGTGGGTAAAATGTCTGACCTTAGAAATCTGTATAACTCTGTTTACAAAATGAATCCAGAAATTAAAATATTGTGTAAATATCTCCCAGGGATTAAGAAAGAGCAGGGGATGAAAGGGAGGGAGAGACACCATAATAGGCCTACACAAAAGACTCTGGTGGCACCAAGTGTGCTCTGTCTTGACTGTACTGATGTTGATTTTTTCAGTATGTCACTGCACACTACTGTTCTATGAAATTTTGACACTGGAAAAAGGTGTTAAAGGGAACATGTGAATTTCTTTCTATTATTTCTTACAGCTGCATGTGAATCCTTAATTATATGTAAGTTGAACATTTAATTGAATGGTTTTTATTTTTAATTTTCATTTGTGCTACCATATTCTGCAAAATCATGAGTCATGTGTAATATTTGGGACTTTCAAATGGTTTCATATTTTAAGGCCCAAGGGAAAGTGCAGGATCCACTGTAAAAACCGGTAATATCAGGCTATACTCCATGTCCCATAATAGCATTTATATTATTTTTTTCTCACTTTAAACTAATCTGTCTTTCATCACCAAATTCCATGAAAACCACATATTTAAGTGTTATTTGCTATGAATTTTAGAAAAAAACTAATATCAATATTAAATTTATTGCTTTGTGTGATGGCAACTAGAATCAAGCTATTGTAATTTTTATTATATTTAGATATAAAGCAATTATGATATAGAGTTCTGGAGCACCATGTACAAGCATTATTATCACAGCAGCAAAAATGCTGTTCCCCAAGATTCAATTGCAATAGTATCATGCTCAAAAATCCAAATTGCAGAAAAATAGTCACTTTAAGCATTCTTCCTCAAAAAGTCACTCATAAAAGCTTGGTTTTCTCTGGTGGATTGTTTCATGTTGACTGGCAATTTTGCATTCATTGTGATTGGTGAAATCTAAGACAGTACAGAATTTGGAAACTTCCTAGAAACTGTAAGTAATATTGATATTCCTCAATAAGATAAGCTGTGTTTATCTTGTGGTTTTGTTTTTCCCCTGACTTGCCAATTCGTAGCTCCCTAATGCCCTAATAACTGCTTACCAGCATGCAAAATGTGAGTTCTTTTTCTGGAAATGGTAATGAATCCTCTGTACTAGGTAAACCTTGGGATTTTTGTAATGAATGTATGTGCTTGCAATAATGAAGCAACCAGGAGAAAAAAAAATTACATGCTAAATCATAGAGAGACACTCTTTATACCACAAAATTCAATGTCATGGACTAAAACACATCAATGAGTAGGTCATAAACAAGTGTTTCATTATTGGGTGATTTATGATTATATAAAATATGACAGACTGCTCATAGGCAATGAGAAAACTCATGTCAGCAGGTTTTTTTTTTCCTTCTCTCAGGCTCACTTAAAATGGATCATTTATACTTGAAAAGGAAAAGCCATGTTCAGATAGCCTCTATTAAAGATAAAGTGGAAGTTTCATTGAGCAATGCTGCCAGAAGAACAGCCAACAAGCTTGCTTCTCATCTCCACTTTCAAAATAGCTTTCTATGCCCTTGTTCACATTTTAAATAGAGTTTCTGCTTAGTTTCATCTTTGAAAGAAACAAACACTTACAGAGCCATTATTAGTATGTGCTACGCTTATGACAGAGACCTAAAGGCTAACAGCACTGTTTTCTGCATGCTTGCTTCCATACAAGTAATTAAATATAAGCCTTACTGATAGGAATATTGCTATATATTTAAAATGCATAATTTTGCTTTAAGTGGCTCAGTTAAACTAGACACAATTATAAAATTACCATATCACAAGTCCTTAGATATTAAACATATTCAAGAAAAAAATGAGCCAGATATTTGATCTTTTATTTGAATGGATTCTTTAGATTTCCTCACAGTTTAAGAATGTGAGAATTAATGATAGGGAAGAACTCAAGTTCTTAAAGAAAAAAAGTACAAAATTTTAAAGCTGTGCATGGTGATGTATGCCTTTAAAACAAGCACTAGGGAGGCAGAGGCAGGCAGATCTCCCTTTGATTGATGCCAACCTGGTCTACATAGGTCATTTAGGGCTACAAAGAGTTTCTATCTCAAATTTTAAAAAAATACTACAAATTTACATATTTTCTTCAAAGACTAGCAGTTAACTTCCCTATGAAATCCAGGACTTTTCATATATAAAACACTCATTTAGTATGAAGATTATTTTTAAAAATTATTTCAAAAAAATTCATCAGGTTTTTGAAATAATAATTGTAAGATAATTATAATATAATTGGCAAGATAATTGTAATAGATATTTCATGCTCACATAGTCTAAATAAAATAGTGAGCTAAATGAAAGCTGCTTTGTTGCAGATTCTATGACACCTAAATGATATATGATCATCTGACTATCCAAGTAGAAACTCAAAAAGTGACAATGTTTGCTCACTAACTTGCTCTTCTCAGTAGTCAGTAAGAAATCTCACCACAGACCCCATAGAAAGCTACTCCAAAGGTTATAGTCAAAATAACATGCAATACCTCCTTGACTCTGCACTAGCACAATTATGTCACAGATGAGTTTGAAAGCAGTTCAGATACTTCCCATGGGATAGTCATGTAAATGTCTAGACAATGCTGCCCAGTACCACTGCTGCTTCAGAAGACATTTTCCATATTATTAGCTTATGAGACACTTCTTTTCTAAATACCACCAAACTCTTTATTCTGCACCATTAATTTTCCTGGTAGGATTAACAATAACTTCATAAAAACTAAATATATCTTATTCAAATTTTTAAAAACATATTTATTTTGTTTGTGTATGTGGTAAGACATGCTTTCTATGATCCTGCTCTGGAGGTCAAAGGGCAACATTCAGGTGTCTCTTGTCTCTTTCCACCTCGCTGAGGCAGGGTCCCTGTTGTTCCTGCTGCTGTGCTGAGTGTTCTAAGCTCAGCTGGCCAACTGAGCATCCAGTTGATTCTCCTGTCCGTACCTCCCATCTCACTGTAGGAGGGCTGGGATTACAAATATGCAGCACCACCTCTAACATTTTAGTTGAGTTTCAAGGATGAAACATTAAGTTTTAAGACTTGTGCAGCAGGCCCTTATACACAGAGACATATTCTCAGCCCTCAGAATATAATTTTAACTGAAATGAAAGCATACAAGTTAAAAGATGTCTATATTTCATTTCAGCAGAATTTTGATAGCACATTACTTTTTATAAATATTTATTGAAGTTTAGTGTATTTCATACAACACATCCAAACAATCTTTATAGTTTTTCCCCATTGGTACACTCCCATAGTCTACTCTCCACTGGAATCCATACATTTTTCTCATTTGTGTTAAAGTCTATCATGTCATGTTAGTGTCCCCAGATATTCATCCACGGAGGTTAGTCAGCCTAGCTAGAGTCCCTACATTTAAGATCAGCTCTTGGTTGCCAAATAATTCTTCAGCTAAGATTTGGGCTTGCTGCCAATATCCACTGTTCTTGGTGTGCTTTTCTCTGCTTGACTTTGTATGAGTCTTGTACATACTGACACCATTGCTGTAAGTTCATATGAGCAAGGTCCCATGAGCCTGTAGAACTCTATTTTCATACGATGGTCATGCAACTCCTCTACCCCCTCTTCTGCAATGGTTCCTGAGCTCTAATGGGTAGAGTTTAATATAGGAGTTCTTTCCAAGTACCCACAATCTGCAGGCTCTTTTTCTCTACACTTTGGCCATTTGTGACCTTTTGTGTCCTTGGCCCTCTGTTGCATGAAGGAGTTTCATTGATGAGAACCAAAAGATGCATTAGTGTCTGCTTTACACTTTCTTCTATGTTCTGTGAGCCTTAGGTATAGCAGTTGCATTGTAGATGTGCCATGCAGGCTTGGGAAATTCACAGGCAATCTTTGTGTGTGACTAGTTGTGGAACTCCATAATAATCTCCCTCTATTGCAAAAGAAAATTCTTTGATGAGTAGTGACTGAGATACTTGTCTGTATTATAAGGATCCGTATTTTACATTTGTAAATTACATATGCCTAGGGATGTGACAATCTTGGGGTTTTCTCTAAGATTTATGACCTCCTCAACATGTGTATTTGGTTATGTTTACAGTACTACACATGAGTTTCTCCCCATTAAGTTGGCTTAAGTACCATTAGGTAGTTGTTGATTACCTCCAAGATAAAAGTACCACTACTACACCATTGTCATTTGCTGTACTGGTCATTGATGTGGTTATTAGGCCTTGAGAACATCAACTGATGTTCTCCTTTAGCAGCTTGGGTAGTGCTTGTCAAAGTTATGAGAGCTAGCTTTCAGAGGAGGTGCTTCCAGGTCAGCTTCAGATCCAAATACTGTGTCCTAAGTATGTTCTCTATACAGTCTTACCTTCACATCCTGGGAGCCAATCAAGGGCTGTTGCCATGCCTGTGTAATTTTGAGAGTCCCTTGGACTACCGTGGCCAACAACTTGACGGTTTCGCCTGTCTGAGACTTTCTTGTTATGCAGCCTTCAGCTACACATATGGACTCATGGGTGGAGGGGTATACATGGAGAGAGAGAGAGAGAGAGAGAGAGAGAGAGAGAGAGAGAGAGAGAGAGAGAGAAGAGATAAATAATTCATAGCTAGTGTATAAAACCAGAGGGAATCATTTTACTCCAAAAACCTACAGACAAATCATACACACAATATCTCTACATGAGTTCGTGTGTATAGCTGAAGACTCATTACTTTCTGTCAGTTTTACTATATATATAATATATTATGTATATAATTATATACATAATTATCATATGCATAGTTCGCTAGGTTCCTAAATAAAAGCAGGAAAGAGGACTTTTCCTAACTTTGTGAAAGATATAGCATAGAACTGTAGGATGTACATTTGCCTAGCCTTAACTGTTAGACAATTTATAATCTCATTGAAAAGGCATTGTGGACCTGGAAATCTTCAAGGCAAAAAGGAATAGGTTACTGCTATATAGGAGTTCATATACCTGCAACTGAAGGTAGAGGTAAATATGGCTAATGTTCATTTAAAATGTCTACATCACTGGGTGTTTCACACATATTCTCCTTTTTTTATTTTTTAGGCCTTGAGCTAGTAAATATACTGTATTTAAATGTGTATATATTTAACATATTTAGCATTTGATTGATCTCTATAATAGATGAAGCATGTTATTTTGTATTTAGATATTTAAATTTAATGTGTTTATATGCTTCTTCCAATTACAGTGTGAAGTTCAATCATCTCCTATGTGCACTTCTCTTTTAAAAATAGTATTAACATTAATTTTTTGAGAATTTAAAACAATGTATTTTGATCATATAATCTACTTACCTTACCTCATCTCTTAAATCTATACCTACCTCCCTACCCCATCCCCATCTTAATGTTCTTTCTTTTTAGAGCCCATCCACTACAGTTTGTGTTGCCTGAATACTCATAAGTGTGAATTCATTCCCTGGAGAATTGTCAACCAGCAGGTGTCACAACAATAAAGAAAAATTTCTTTCTTTCTTCCAGCTGCTACCAATTGCACAGAGATCCCAGGGCAGTCGAAACAACCTGGACAATAAAATGCCTACCGAAGGTATCATGTATCATGTCTCTGCTTTAAGCTACACTACAGAGCTATACTAATAAAGATAGCATGATATTGGCAAAACAGACACATTGGTCAACGGAATAGAACTGATGACCCGGACATAGCCCCACATATCTATAGTCATCTGATTTTCCACAGGAAACCAAAAACATACATTGACAAAAAAGCAGCTTTTTCAACAAATGGTGCTGGTCAAACTGGATAGCTACATGGAGGAGAATGAAAGTAGATAACTATCTCTCAAGGTGCACAAAACTCAACTCCAAACAGATAAAGGACCCCAATAGAAGACCTAACACTCTGAATGTAATAGAGAAGAAAGCTGGGAATACATTAGAATTTATTGGCACAGGAAGGACTTTCAGAATAGGGTGCCAATAACACAGGTATTAAGACCAGCAACTGAAAAATGGGACCACAGATAACTAAAAAGTTTCAGTACAACAAAGGACACCACAATTCTATTGAATAGACAACCTATCAAATGGGAGACAACCTTTACCAACTATACATCTGGCATAGGGTTATTATCTAGAATATTCTTTTGTTTAACTTACTCTACAGTAAAAATAAGGAAATGGGATTTGTCGGGGATACAGGGAATGAATGGAAAGTTATTTTTTTTCTAATTCTGAATTCTTATTTCTACTATGTCTTAATCTTTTAAGGCATAGCATTAGTCAGTATTAACAACATAAAAAGTTGACTATGAAAATAAAACAATTTCCAAATTTTATGACGTAATTGATTTTTTTCCTCTTCCATAGAATAATTATTTTATTTTATTTATTATTTTTATTTTATGTGTATGACTTTATTGCCTGAATGTATGTAAGTGCACCCATGTTGTGCAATACCACAGGATCAGAAGAGGGCTTCAGATTCCCCTGGAATTGGAGTTAAGGAGAGTTCATAGCCGCCATGTGCAGGCTGGGAGTTGAACCCGGGTCCTCTGCAAGAGAAGTCCGTGCTCTTAACCACTAAGTCATCTCTCCACCCTCAGGATAAATTTTTGATGTGCAAAACAGTGAGAATTATTAAATGGCTAGTTTGAGACAGTTCAATTTTGTGGTTTTAGGTAAGGTATCTGCCCTTTGTTTTTCTTTTTAATGTTATTATTCATGAGAGATAAGTAGAAAACCTTTACTAGATATGTATGGACCCTGGATTGTTGCAGTTTTCCTGGTGGGTTCAGCCCACAAGGGACTGCAGGGAATGGGGTTTCTGGCCAAGGTGGAGGTAAGTGGTGCAGAGTCAACACACAGACACTGGGAGTTGGGTAGAAGCAGGCACTAGGCAAGGTTCTGCAGACTCATTTATTGCTGGAAAGGGCAGACCTTATATATCTCCCCCCATGCCCCCAGTGTGAGCCAAGGAATAAAAGGTGTTAATGTGGGCTTTGGGACCATGCAGCAGAGTGTGCCTTCCTGATTTAACAACAAATATGACAAACACGGTGGAGGGGACAGAGGAGGGGCCACTCACTCCCAAATATCTGAAGGGACAGACAAAACCCGGGACCTACTCACTGAACAAACCGAAGTTGAGGGCGTTGCCAACCCAGGGAGGCCAAGAACCCTGTTTTGGAACCACCTACTGCAGGTTCTCTCATGGGTCCAGCCCATGAGGGACTACAGGGAACAAGGGTTCTGGCTGAGGTGGGGGTGAGCGGTGCAGAATCAACACACAGACACCAGGAGTCGGGTGGAAGCAGGCACTAGGCAAGGTGCTGCAGACTTATTTATTGCTGGGAAGGGCAGGTCTTATATATCTCTTCCCCTGCCCCCAGTGTCCCATAAGCTGGTGTGTCACTCCCTGATAGATCCCCTCATCCAGGCCACTCTCGTCATCAGTCTCTAGGCCTGGTGGCAGATTAGGTTGGCTCTTTTGCTGAAGCACAGGCTGCACTCTCAAGGCGGAAGCTGTGTTCTCTAGTGCAGCCAGTGCTTAGGCCTGGCCCTTCTTCTCCTACACTGGATAAGACTTACTGAATCATAATCTCTGTTATCAAGATCTTAATCTACACTGTAAGGGAAAAACAAGAAAAAATAAAATATTTCCACGTAAAACATTCAACTAAAAGTCATTGAAGAATCAGAATGGAAACAAGCAAATGGTGATGGCAGCCTGGTGATAGTTGCCTAAAACTCCTGGTGGCAAAGAGAGAGAAAGAATCAGAACTTTGTAACACTTCCCTGAAGTCACGTTAGGCTTTACCTGCCTACCTGAATGAAGGATGTCTGAGGAATTTCATTTCATGCCTCTGCATTGGAATTGTTTCAAATGGCAAAAGGGGACAATGATTGGAAAGCTGTGAACAAATAGGTAAAATCTACTCCAGGGCTGCACATGTAATATAAATCACTTTCAAAATATCCTAAAACATAGCAATCTAAAAATTTCTCTTTTCTTTCTGGAACAATTAAAATGTGATAATTACTTTATTTCCTATTTCTACATACCTCAACTACTTACCTCTCTTTCTTACTAATGTATTTACTTCTACCTCATTTGATATTATCTTTATTTAGCACCAATTCTGTGTTAACTGTCATGGGTAATCATAGAAATCAAATTGAATCCTAGCTTCTGGAAACATACGGACAAATAGATATAAAATGTGATTTGAAAATTGACAGTATTTATTGATTGAATATAGGATGATAATTTGAACAAGGTACATTTAAAAGTGGAAGAAGAAATATATCAATTCAAATGAGTAAACAACACAAAGTATTTAAATTACTTCTAAACATTTGAATTTGAGCAGCATATGAAAACAGAGCTATAGGGACATCCGTGGTGACAGGACAAGGTGAAAAATCACAGTCTGTACAATAAGATGACAGAGAAGCAGGGAGGACATATTTAATATCAGGAAATGACTGGTAAAGGTCATGAAGTGGAAATGAAACTCATTGCAAGATGTGCACTTGAAGATATAAATATACATATGGTTAGTAATTATGTATTAAATTAAGGAATTTATGCTTGACATTACAAAAATTGTGAACAATGCTATGATTAATGGATGTATTTTAATTTGGTAATCAATGAGGATACTTGTCCAAATGAGGTGACAAAATGCTGTAACAGTAACTGTATTGATATTTTGTTGGAGCACCAAACATAAAATGTTTGTTATTTGAAGCAGCCAGTCAGCTAATAGGGCTATATTATTTAGGTTATAAGAGGCATAAATCTAATGCATGTCTTAGTTATTCCTTATTAGTCTTCCCTCAATCTAAATTTTAGTGAATGAATGTATTTTTGGCACCTTTTATATGCTTTTCTACATATATTTTTAATTTTCATTTAGTATATCAAGACTTGTTAAAGTTTTGAGCAGTCCCATGTTTTCGTATTTTTATTCACCCTTCAAAACTTTACATTTGTGACATTTTATCTTGAAAAAGGAACAAATATAGATAAAGTGATAAAATGAGCTTTATCTTTTTAAAAATTGCACACTTTCTGAATTTCAATAGAAGAACAAAGCATGTTGGAATATTAACTGGGCAACTCCTTTGATAGACATTATCAGATTCTTGACTCACTCAGCACACAGGAACTCAGGCACAAGGCTAAGGCAATGAATATGTTGGACTGCAGTTATATTTGGTTAATACCCATCAATAAGAAAAACTTCAGGTGGAGCTTCCTAAAGGATTTGGTTAGACATAATTTATTACTTAGTCTGACAAGAAAGATATAAGTGTATCTGACCGGGATTTTTGCTTAAGTAGTAAGCATTAACATTTTTAATGCATTGCAATGAATTAGTTAATTTTGAAATGACTTTCTAGGATATGAAGAGAAAGAAAGCATTCTAGTTTCAGAGAAATAATCCTATACACTTAGGGATACTATTTTTACATTGGAGATTAATAGTGAAAGCTAACTTCCTCTCTGTTGATAAAAATCTTTTATATTTATTTTTGAATGCTCAGTTCATTTACATAATTGCATTAACAGCTACACTTTTGAAACTGAATCAATTCATAACTAACTGCTGAAACTCTCAATTCTCCTTTAGGCTAATAAAGGAATTTTACTGTGACATAATGTTATTTAATAAACTAATAAATGTGTGAACCAGGGCAATGGGTAAGAATTATATTTCTTGAGAACTCTTTGTTGCATACATTTATCCTGTATAATTACCACTTGGTATAATTAATACTGTCCCACATATGGTTATCTTTTCAGTATAAACAGGTTATTATTCTCTTATTAGGATATGCTTTCTGCCTGTGGCAGTCAATTAAATGGAGACCAAAGAAAAGAAACATATAGAAACAGTACTTTATAGTGTGATTCTTAGCCTTTATCTACATTTCAAACAGTTTATAAGTATTTATGCATTCAATCATATGTTGATATTTCTCAGGGGGAAGCAGCCTTATTTTAAAGAGGAGTGAACTTTGGCATATGAACTGTGCAGAGATGAGAGTGTATCAAAACATGGCTCTCCTAAAGTGTATTGAAGGTGTATTCTTTAAAAGAATAGACCATCTGGTTTTCTAAATAATTTGAAGGACGTGGAAAATTGCACTAACTTTCTGTTGCTGGGTTCTGTGAAGATTATTTTCTTTGGCCTCCTGCGCTCTTTGCCCTATTCTTTCTTACAGAATGTCTAACCTGAGATTCATTTTCCTATTTTAACAAAACAAGCAATAAAGAACAGCATCACTTTCTAAGATGATTTGCTCTGTCTAGAATTTAATTTTTATATATTTAACACTTCAGTGAGTATGAATAAGTTTGATTATGTGGATTTATCACTTATATATTAAGCTCCAAAAGTAAAAGTACAAATGCCCATGGGCCACCTCTGGCTCATAGATAGAATTTTATGTAATTTTTTTTGGTTTTGTGTCAGTTTGTTAGTTGCTGATAGTCTCAGTAATTGTGCAAGCTGGACTTTATCTCTTGTGTGGGTGGTTAATAATATAATTAATTTCATCTATTAAGGCATTATGGTACCATATTTTTGAAGTTGCTTTACTGTACTGAAAAAATATATCCATATAAAAATATATCCATAAAAGCTTCAGTGAATTATATGCTCAATTTTGCTGTCAAAGATATGTGCTTGTTTTCTGCCTATCCCAAGTGGTAGTATGAATATTTGCCCAAATAATACCTTAAAACCTCTTCAGGTTCAAGTAAAGATTAAGTTCCATGAAATATTTGATCTCACACTATGGTATTGGGTTTTATTTTAAGTGTAGATTGTTGAGATAAAAAAAGACATCATGGACTATCTGATCATACTATGAAATCCATTACTTTGAGTTCTACATATGCAGGACCACCTTCTGGTCCATTCGATCATGTCTATCATACAGTCATTGATCTTATTCATCTTACTGGTTATTTTCTACTAAATTACTTTTTCAATATGTGATTTAATTGTAGGTTGCTTCTCGCTCACTAGTATAGAGTAACTAAAATGTATTTCAATGTGTCTGATGCTATATTTTAAAATCACATACATCTATCAAAAGACTAAGTTACAGATATTTCAATATTCTTCCAATGTTTTCTGTGTGTTCCAGTATTCTCAAGATCTAGATAATGAAGTAATCAATTTCCAGTCTCATCCTTTTTTAACTCTATTTTTAATATACTTTTTTGAAAACTAATATTTAAAGCATCTATCCACCTCGTACTCTTCTGCAATGATCCCTGAGCCATAGGAGACAGATGTTTTTATGTCTGTGAGAGAGAAACAAAAAATGACTGCAAATAGATGGTTTTCTCTAGGAAAGTAAAACATGAGGCAATATGGTGAAGATTGGATAGAACCTTAATTTGGTTATGTGTCAAAACTAGTTAAACTAGAACATTTTTAATATATTATTTATTGATTTTTTTGTGCATTTCATATAGCACATCATAATCATATTTAGACCCTCTCCTATAGCTGCATCGACTGGATTTCATGTATTCTGTCATATATGTTAAGACATATCTGGTCAAGTTTGTGTATCCAGATATCCATTGTTGTGAATTCACTCACTAAAGCCTGTTCAGCACTTAAAATCATGTCCACACAATGATTTTTTCCTCAATTTCTGAGGCAAATACATTATTATAATTTCATCTTTTCTCATGAAAAATAACTATTCTGGTTTTCATTGCTCAGACTAGAAGTTTCATACTTTTACAAAGTCCTTACATTGGTCAGTTTATCTCCTATAAATTAAAGTTATAAAAATAATAGACATTTGGTCAAAACCAGATCTTCGGAGTTCAGAATATATTAAACAACTCACCAAAATATGTTTCTTTTATAATTTTGACATATATTATCATATCAAAGTCAGTTATATCTACATATCCTTGATTATATAATATTAACCAATATAAATATTAGTTGACATGATTATCTCTTCCAGAATTTTTTATGATTATTCAATTTGTGGTTTTCCAGAGTTTTATTGCCAAATTGTTATTTTCATAAATAAGTGAACCAGAAGTTTGGACCTCTTATAAAATACAAACTTGTATTCAGTCATTTTCTTCCTATGAAAATATGTTTTTTTTCAATAGATGCAGAACCCTGTCTCTTCTAGTCACATTCAGTTTTCAGTTCACTTTATGTTCTGGCATGTTCACAATAGCTATTCAAACATACAGTCCACTGAGCAATGCTTAAGAGTGCGTCCTTTGTTGATGGGATAAATAACTTAGGTGATATCTTCAGATAAATGAAATTTTGATTTAAAAAAAAACCTACACACAGCAATGTTTCAGACTAAAAATATCAATGTTATGTAAATGTTATATAAATGTTCTCTAAATATTATGTTTCATTAATTGTAGTATGAAGATCTGTGTTTTTCAGTAAGATAATGGGATCTAGGATTAGCATTAACACATTTTGTGCTTCTTCTTTGCTCTTTATTCACAGTTCTAATTTATACACATATTTTATTTTTATTTTATTTTATGTGTATGAGTATATTGCTTTCATTAAGGTAGATGACCCATGCTATGCAGTGCTCTCAGTGTTCAGAATACGGTGTCAGATCCCCTGGAATTGTAGCCATAGGTGGTTGTACCACCACTTGGCTGTTGGGAATTGAACTGGGTCTTCTGCAACAGCATCCAATGCTCTTAACCACTGAGTCATTTCTCTAGTCCCCACAGTTTTAATTTTTTGTAAATTATTTTGACAAAGGAAATGATAATTTTACATTTAAGAAAAAAAGAGTCATAAATCAGCATGATATTAGCACAAAAAATACTTGTAGGACAATGGAACAAAAAAGAAGAGCCAAACATGAGTGCATGCACACAAATACAGACATCTGGTATGTGATCATATTGCCAAGAACACACACTCATGGAAAGTCAGCATCTTCAACAAATGGTCCTGGCAAAATTGAATCCCCACATATAGGGCATATCTATCATCCTGCACAAAAGTCAACTCTAAATGGATGAAAGAACTCAAAGTGAAGCATGATATGCTGAAACTGTTACAGAAAACATAGGGAATATCATACAAGCCATAAGAGCAGGAAAGGACTTTTAAATTGACCATAAGTCATTCAGGAATTAAGGTTAACCACTGAAAAATGGGACCTCATTAAAAAATGATTTCTGTACAGCAAAGGGAACAACCTGAGGAAATCAACAGAGTGGGAGAAAAATCTCACCAGTTATTCCACTGTCCAAGGATTAATACCTGTGGGAGACAGGCTTGAGCCTAGGGTGAAAGTCTTATTGATAGCCATACAGCAGGCCTGAGGCAACGGACTAACTGATGGAGCCACAAGGAATGCCTTGTGACATTTTGCTCCCATTGGCAAATCATGAGACTGATGCCTAGAGCTCACCACTCCCTAATCACCACCCTTGGATACCTCACCTTTAAACTACTTGCTGTGCTGTGATTGGAACAATACCCCTATATAAGCTTGTGCCTTCCTGCAATAAACCAGATCTGTGTCACTGAACCTGGTCTCCTGTGTCTGAATGCGGCTCTGCTGACACAGTCTCCTCACCAGCCCTGGGGTCCGGACTGGATGACTGATCAGAGGAACTAAGAGAGCAGCCACAGCAGACGACCACAAATACCCAGAATATACAAGGAACTCAACAAGAAAGAAGCAAGAAACCAAAAGACCTAATTAAAAAATGGTCTATGCATTTGAACAGAGATTTCTCCAAAGAAGAAATAAAACAACTAAGAAATAAGTTAAAATTTGTTCAACATCCTGAGTAATTAGGGAAATGAAAAATGTAACCAGAACTATTTTATCTAACTCCAGTCATAATAGATTGCATTAAGAGAAAACATGACAGCAAATGCTGATTCGGATGCAGGGAAATGGCGAACTCCATCCACTGTTGGTGGGATTACAAACTGTGAAACTATTGTAGATAGCAGTGTGGAGAACACAAAAAACTATAAGTAAATCTGCCATATGATCTGGTTATAATATTTATTTACATATACTCAAAGCACTCATCCTACTACAGAGATACTTGCACAACCATGTTTGTTTCTGCTCTTTCTGCAATACCTAAGAAATGGAAACAACTCAAATGTCCTCAACTAGTGAATGTGCTAATGAAAATGTGGTATATTTCCACAATGGAGTTCTACTCAGTAATAGAGAAAAACGAAATCAGGAAATTTGCAGGTAAATGGATGGAAATAAAACTGATATACTAAGAGATATAACACAGACAGAAACACAAGTGACATGTTCTCTCTCATTTGTGGGTCTTAGTTCCAAATCTGTAGATGTGATTATATATTCTTATTTATCTCTAGGAGAGAGGAATATAGTAAGGAAATGTAGATAAATAGGAAAAAGAAACTTGAGAGAGGAGGATAGTAGGAAACAAGTATTATTAAAGGGGAAATCAGGAAAAGGGAGGTACTTTAATTGGTAAGGGAGTAGGGAGTTGTATACAGTAGGAGTGAGTAGAGAGATAAATAATTCTTAGATTATATGAAACACCAGAAGGAAAAGTATTAATTTTAATTCTGACATGATAAACAAGTATAAAATAAATACCAGAGCAGATGTGGATGCATGAGGGCTATAAAGCAAAAAGCATTGTGCAGGAAGAAGAAAACTCCCTTCAAGCTGTTGGTCAGGGTAGTCCAAGAGAATTCCAAATAACAGAGGCTATTGCCACAGCCCTTAATTTCCTCCCAGAAAACAAATGTAAGATCCTATTTCTGGAGACAGGTCATACTTCAGACACATAATTGAAGCAATGGAGCTGGAACTGAACAGGAAGCCTCTTCCCCGAGACTAGCTCTCATGGAATCAGAGGATATTATGCAAGCTGCCAAGGGAGAAAACCAATCAATGGTTCTGCCCAGCTGTAAAGCCTAATAAACAATTACTGGCCTGGCAAACTATTGCTATTAGTACAGTAGTGGCACTTTTATCTTGGAGTTGATTATTCACTACCTAGTTGAGTTTAAGGTCCATTCAGTGGCAAGGAACTCATGTGTCATATTACAAATAGAGCCATATACACATAACTGAAGTGGTCATAGATCCTAGATAAAAACGTACTTTTCCCACATCACTAGACTAATGCAATTTCTTACTTTATTCTATATAGCATCTTCATATATATAAACAAGTGTACCTTTCATGCCTCATCAAGAAGTTCATTTTTGAAATGAATGGAATCTATTACAGAGTTTCAGAACAGGACAAAGTCACAGAATAATTGTCTGAGGAATTCTTAATGCTATGTCACCCATCTTCAGTGCAAACTCTACACATAGAATGAATGTGTTTCTCAACTCTCACCAGAAATGTTTCCTCTCATAGCAGATGTTGATTAACACAAAAACCCACAACTGGCCAATGTGCAGAGAACAAGACACCACAGAGAACACATCCCTGAATAGAGCACCAGTTTCAAACCTCTGCCTCCCACGGCTCAGGGATCAGTACAGAAGTGATTATAAGAGAGGAAATATTGTAAGAGTCAGAGGGGAGGGATGCCATGATGAAACAGTCTTCCAGACATCTGATCAATTACTCATATATACAGCAATTGTGACAGCATGCAGAAGTCCTATGCAGGATCCAAATCGACAAAATGCCAGCATAGACATGTGGAAGTGGATAAGAAATAGCAACCCAACCTAAGGAACTTTTGGCAATTAATGGCTGCTGAAAGGACCAGAGACACTGTCTTCTTACAGGGATAAGAATCTTGGTGAGCTGAGTGATGAAGTCACACAGAAGGACATTTGGGATGCACATCAGACTCTATACATGCCATATATATATATATATATATATATATATATATATATATATATATAGTG
>NW_008343216.1:1319227-1326516 GCF_000622305.1 Nannospalax galili | reverse complement strand
TAGTTAAAATGGGCTCAGAGCGCAGTGCAGGAAGCTGTGGATAGGGGAGGGGATCCAAATACCATCAATGTATATGGTATAAAATCATAAAAATTCAATAAAGAAAATTTAAAAGAAAAACATGAAAAAAGTTTATCAGTTTATCTACCTATTGTCTCCACTCTATCATACAGATCGACATATATTAGGGATATCTTCTTATAACCAGTATGATGTATGTTCTCCTTAAGATACTTTTTAAAAAAATCTAAATTTTAAATTTTTCAAAAGACTAGACATTACTTTTTGTTCTTTCTTTTCTTTCCTCTCAAAGCAAAAATAATAAAAAGAGATAAGAAAATGAATATTCATCTTAGATTATCAATAACCTCCTATTTTTTGTTTTCACACATTATCTTTATATATGCAACCCATTTCAAATTTCATTTTGGTATACACAATGAGGTAAGAACTTATATTCATTTGTTCCCCCTTTGTTTGTATAGCTAGTGCAGAGAAGTTTATGAAGAAATAATTCTAATCTTATAGATCCTTGCATGTCTATTGAGAGTCAACTGAATGAAAACCAGAACATGTAAATATTTTCCATACTATCATTAACAACGTTTTAAGTATTCTTATTTTAAATAAATGTGAAAACAATGTGGAAATTCCATCTCTATTATTTTCTAAAATATTTGAACATCATAGTTTTTATCATTTTCACCTAATTTGCAGAATTTACAAAAACTTACCTGGGTCATGTCTGGTATGTGCAGAATAAAGCATCAAACTAATCAAACTACTGAAACAAATAACAGCTGTGAGCCAGTCTATGAACTATGAGAAATATGCTTCTCAATGTTATTAGATCCCTTTCAATTTTGCTAAGCAAGTTTGAAAATTTGAAAATAACTATACACTAAAAGTAAATTTTGTAGAGTATAAACAGAATATTTAATTAAATAACAGTTCATTTTAATAAAAGAAATCAAAATAGTTTTTAACATAATTTTGTGAATTTTCCCATGTAACATCTGCAATAACTTTCTCAGTTATTAGCAATGTTAACATACTGACTCCTATGGCATTTGTGAAAATTTTTAAGAATCAATATTATCACTAATAAATCTCTAGAATTTCATTGTATTTGATCATTTTTTTCCATCAACTGCATGTTTGTTCCTAGAATTAAATCAGATAAATGCATAGCTCTTAGCTTTCCTGTGTCTTCCATCACAATGTTGTGTTTTGGGAAAGCATCACAGAGATGTTTTCCCTGCTCATCATGACATGTTGTGGCTGTAGTATATTCACATGAGGTCCTCAGTGATAGTAACCAACCTTCCTCCCCTGCTTCTGATAAGTTGCTCCTTTTTTCTCCTCACCACTTATTTATAATTACGGTGTTCTGATTTCTCCCCAGGAAAGGCACTATTTTATTTCTAAACCATGAATTAAGTCTTTGTATTTATATAGACTGTTATTTTATTTTACTTTGTTATTTTTATTTTTGTTTCTTTTAGCGTAAAAATAAGTCATCTCATTCTGAATGGAAAGGGAATTACTAAGATCTGCTAAGTGGAAGGGATATTTAGAGTGCTTTGTATTCTTGTCTATTTATTAATCCATTCTAATATTTTCTGTCAGTGTAAAAATCAAGAATATTTTTATATGTTGGGTTATATTACCATATTATCATCTTTGTTTTATTGCTTAAATTGTTCAAGTTTTATTCATGAGGAACAATTTCAGAGTGATTCATGTCTGTCTTTGACATCTTCCTTTTTTAAATTTTATACATATTCATCTGTTTGTTATACTTTTTAAATTTTGAAATGTTGGGCATGGAACGCAACACAATAAGTATTGTAAACAATTGATCTATCATGGAGAAAATTAAAGGATAAATCAACTCATCACTTGAATAAGCACATAACAAGTCAAAATTAAATAATAACAAAGATCACACATAAACAGAAATACTTATGGTGTATGACTGTTCCCAGAAAAACTTCATCTTGCAAATGAATCTTCTGAGAAGTCTGATCAGTTGATTAGAACTTCAGTGACTGTGGAGTGTTTGGAATGTTGCATGTCCAGAACCTAATTATCATTTATGTTGGGCTATATTTAGTCCCTACACAGCCATTCTTTACCCGCCTCTTGTGTGACTTAACATCCTGTGAGTGTCAGACAAAAATTCTTTGGAATGTATTAACTTAGCAGCCCAGCAGCTTCTACCAACTAAAAGGATCAGTGTCATCAGATAGCATCTGAGGCCTATATATAAGATTTCTTAGTTTTTTATAATAACTTATGTTTCTACCATTGTATTTGAAAAGTACCTTGATTTATGGCTTCCTTTGTTCTGTTACTATAAAATCCCCATGTAACTTTTTCCATGGTGGAACATGAACTTTGAAGAAAACTCAATCTGTGTTCCTGGGCCACGGTAACTCATATTTGGATCCAGAATAAACTATTCTTACTGCCTTTGAGGTGAGAGTTGTGCTTTTCCACCAACAGTATTGGAATTCACATACTGATTATACATATATGGAGAGAAGTACATGTATGAGAAGATCTAACATATTTGAATACCGGTGAGTTTCTTTTCATGCCTGGATTCTTGTACTTTTCTTTATGTTGAAATATTATTTTTAGGACTGTAATTGTATTTGTAAACTAAATTATTGAGTTTTGGAAAATGGCCATGTGCAAATAAATATTCATCACTGTGTGTTTTTTGTGAATTAAAATATTTTATCAAACATCAAATGATATACCATTCCTTTAAGTATAAAATTATGAATGCATACTGAAGAATGTGAACATAGCTTATACATTTCTATTTATGGAGAATGGAATTAATATAGTTAGAGTATGATAAACTCTATCATACTAGCACAGAATCAACAAGGAAGGAAATAAGAACATAGGTAAACATCATAACCTTAAAATTCAACACATTAAAAATATTTCCTGAGGAAAAGGGAGAACATTCACAGAAATTTCAGTTTCCATGACTATTGACTAAAAGTAGGGAGAATTTTAGGATGGCTTGTGGAGAAAGGTCTTGGAATTAATATAAAAGTACAGCGGCTGACTCTTCCTCTCTAGGATACAAATATCTTGATTTAGAAAGGTAAGCACAGAATCCACAGGAGTGTAGAAAATCCATACAGTTACCCACCAAACAGATAAAATTAACACGTCATTTACTATCAAATAGACATGGAATGACTTATGCAATTCCTACAGTCACTATTTTTGTTTTGTTTAATGTTAGCTGGCATTAGTAATCATTTGTCATTCATAGTGTCTCATTTGTAGTTACTTCGTCATACATGGTGTCAATTAAGTCTAAAAAAAGGAAGTTCATTGTAATTCTGTTTGTTTACAGTTCTGTCTTACCTTTAGTTTAAATCTTACTTACTAAAACATAGTTTTACTTTGGTATTTCATAGATGGCTAGTAAAATATTTTCCGTGCAAGCAGGAAGGCATGAGTTTCTGACCCAGAATCCACATTTATAAAGACTAGATATGGACGTGTACACTGTTAATCCCAGGACGGAGAAAGTGGAGACAGGCAGATCCCTGGGGCTTCCTTGTCAACAAGCATTCTAGATAAGTTACAGTATACCGAAACCCTTTCACAATGAAACTGTCAGAAGGCACCTGAGAAATAACACCAGAGGCAATACTTTGACACCCTCCCCAAACACCCCCCCCCACACCCACGTATTGTTCTAGTTTGGTTTTTCTGTTGTTATAATAAACAACATGACCTAAATCAATGAAAGGTTTATTTGATTTCCAAGTTATAGTTCATCACCAAGGGAAGCCAGAGCAGGAACACAAGGCAGAAATCTTGAGGTAAGAACTGAAACAGAGACCACAGAGAACTGGTGCTCGCTAGCTTGCTTCCACCGGCTCAATCAATCTGTCTAACACAGCACAGGCATTTCCCTAGGCATGGTACAAATGTACAGTAAGCTGGGTCCACCTATATCAATTAAGAAATGCCTTACAAAAAGAAGCTTCTTTGATGAGTGGTGAATGGTACACTTGTCTGTAAATATGAGGGTCTGTATTTAGCATACAGTAATAAATTACGTTTTTCTAGGGATATGACAGAGATAAGTTTTTCTCTGAGATCCATGAGCTCTCCAGCCATGTGCATTTGGCTATGTTTACAGTGCTACCAATGCGTTCTTTCCCACTGAGAGGGTTTTAAGTCCAGTTACATAGTTACTGACTACCCCCAAGATGAAAGTACCACTATTTCACAGCTATAGTTTGAATTGCAGGTCATTGTTGTGGTTATTAGGCTTTAAAGCTGGGTTTGGAAAATTGATTGATTTTTCTCCCTTAGCAGCTTGCACAGTATCCTTTAAAACTATGAGAGCTAGTCTTCAGGAAGGTGGCTTCCAGGTCAGTTCCAACTCTATTTTTCCAAGTCTTTTGTCTGAAGTATGTTCTAGCTTCAGCAATAGGGTCTGTGACTCACACAAATATAATAGACCTCTTCACCTGAGACTCATGGAACTTATCAGAACAGGGGATAGAGAGAATACTAATGCATCTCTCATCTTTTACTATGTAAATCTTCCTCATGTAACAGAATGAGATACACATAGAAGGCCACAACTGGCCAAAGTATTGAGAAAAAGAGACTGTGAGTGAGTGTCCCTGGATATGGCTTCTATATTAAACCTCACCCACCCAGGTGTCAGGGACCATTGAGGAAGATGGGGTGGAAAGATTATAAGAGTCAGAGTTAGTGCATGAACATAAGGAAACAGCCTTCCAGGCTCTGGGAACTTGATCATATGAACTTACAGCAGTGGTGACAACATGCCTAAGACCCATGTAAACCCTTTCAGACAAAAACACAGACTAAAACTGAAGAAATGGGCAGAAGGTCCCAACCTTAGCTGAAGAACTATTGGCAAGTGATCACTGCTGGGTTAGGGAAAGCTGATCTTTAAGGGAGTGGCTCTAGGAAAGCTGACTAGACTCCAGTGGATGAACTAACACTGAGGGATTTATATGACAGAATGCATGAAGGACTGTGGGGGTGTGTGTACAGTTAGGATGGAGGAGAGGCTCTATACAGGATTAAAGTATATTGTATGAAACACAGAAAAATTCAATAGAAAATATGCATTGGGGATAAGGAAGAAAAAAAATAAAAGAAGGGCCTCACAGACATGGCCATAGGGTCAATCTGATAGGAAATTTCTTTCTAAAGGCTACCTCTTCTCAGTGTCTCTGGTGTGTGTCAAGCTGAGAAAACATAACCAGCACAACTTTACCCAAATATATATCACTAATGAACCACAATCTTTCCTTCTTTATCACCAAGATCTAAGATCTCATGTTAATATTAATATCAAAATCTAAAAGACAGTGCAAATTTTAAAGCTCAACAATCTTGAATAATTGCAATATTTAAAAGTCCAAGTTCTCTTTCAAAAATACGATAATTGTGAATTCTTAAAGAATTTTACACAATTTATTGTGATCACACTCAGACTCTTTACATCATCTCTTTTCTTACCCCCAAATCTCTACCCACAGTGCCTCCAAGTAATGTATTTTTTAATAAAATATTTTTATTGACTTTTAAAAATTTCATACATCATTTTCCACTCAAATCCAGACCACTTTCCCCATCCATGCCTCTCCCTATCTCCACCTCATGAACCCTATCCACTCTGCCATACATGCTGAGTCCTATTCATTCAGGTGTTTGTACCCAAATATTTTTCAGTGTAAATATGTCCACTGGAATCTAGTCAGCTCATCAGTGGTCGTATGCAAGTCATACTCTCCCTCATCCAGCAGCAATCAGTCTCAAATAGTTCTCAATCTAGATGACCTGCCACTTATTTCTCATCCCCCCTTTGGGCCCCTCTCTAATTGAGTGGAAATGGGTCCCACGCCTGATATCATCGTTTACACAGGCTCACATGATCAAGGCTCCACTGGCCTGGAAGCCTCCACCTCCCTGTGCTCATGCCACCTTGGCTCTTACAAACTTTCAACCTTCTCTTCCACAATGGTCAATGAGCCATGGGTAGATGAGGTTCCATACAAGTGTCCTCTTTACAGTCTACAGTCTCTTATTCTCCAAAACTTGACCAATTGTGGCCTTCAGTGTGCATCCCACTCTGTTGCACATGGATGCCTCACTGGTGAGAGTTGAGGGGTGCATTAGCCTTCTCTTTATCCCTTATTCCAGCTATGTTTCATCAGCCTTAGTTGTAGAGATTCAGCTGCCCAGTTCTAGGTGACAAGTCATGTACTTTTTAAACATATATTAAGACTGTTGATGTGGAGGGGCGATATAAATATGATCAATATATGCTGTATGAATTTTACAAAAACTCAATAAAAAGGTGAAAAATTACAAAGAAGAAAGAAATGGAAGATGGAAAGTCCTTCCATGTTCATTGATTGGTAGTATTAATATTGTGAAAATGGCCAACATATCAAAAACTACAAATTTAATTCAATCACCACTAACAATTATTACACAAGTCTTCACAGAAACCAGAAAATTCCACCTGTGTATTAAAAAACCTAAAACTTAGGATAGCCATAGCAATCCTAAACAATAATAAACAGCTGGAGGCATCACCATCTCTGATTTAAAATTATACTATAGAGCTATATTAATAAAAATGGAATGGTGCTCCCTCAGGCCTCTCTTGAGGTAAGTCTATTGTACAGCCCTCTGTGCCTTGACTCCCACAGCTGTGTTCACCCCTCTATCTCCCCTGCTATTCTCTACTCCTAGTTTGGGCCCTGTGACATTCCTAGTCTTGGGGCCCCAGACAAGAGGGGAGCCAGTGCTGCTTCCTGATCCTTTTCACCTGGACTGGCTTGGTGCCTTCCTTGGGCCCCAGGAGGACTGCTTCTGGACCTGGCCCAGCCCTCACCTCTCTCTGCTTCCCTGGACCTGCACCACCAGCTAACTCTCCTAACCTGCTCTCCTATCATCAGGCCTCTTGGGCTAGGTCTATCGCGCAGCCCTCTGTGCCTTGACTCTCCCAGCCCCATTCACCATTCCATCTCCCCAGCTCTTCTCTACTCCTAGTTTGGGACCTGTGCCTCGCGCAGCCCTCTGTGCCTTGACTCTCCCAGCCTCATTCACCATTCCATCTCCCCCACTCTTCTCTACTCCTAGTTTGGGCCCTGTGCCATTCCTAGTCTGGGTCCCCAGACACCTGGGGAACCAATACTGCTTCCTGATCTTTTTCACCCAGACCAACTTAGTGCCTTCCTTGGGCCCCAGGA
>NW_008343216.1:1317900-1318412 GCF_000622305.1 Nannospalax galili | reverse complement strand
CCTCAATGGCACATCATAGTAAAAACACTAAACATACAGAACAAAGAGACAATTCTGAAAGCTACAAAAGGGAAACAAGTCACATATAAAGGAAAACCATAAGGATTAGAGTTGACTTTTCAGTGAAAACTGTGAAAGCCAGAAGAGCCTGGAACAAAGCATTCCCAGTTTTAAATGAGCACCGAAGCCAACCCAGATTACTATACCCAGCCAAAGTGTCTCTTATAGTCAAAGGGGTAAGAAATATCTTCCATGACATAAATAGGCTTAAGGAATTCATGTCCACAAAACCAGCCCTTCAGAGATTTCTGGAAGCAATACAAAGAGCTGAAGAAAGGAATGACTATACCCAAGGGGTTTCAGAAAGTACTCCAAGGAGGGTATAACAGTGTAAAAGTACAGCAAGAGTAAGAATATAAATAAAAAAAATGACAGGATTCAATACTCATCTTTCATTAATAACTTTAAACATTAATGGACTGAACTCCCCAGTCAAAAGACACAGACTATAT
>NW_008343216.1:1315848-1316302 GCF_000622305.1 Nannospalax galili | reverse complement strand
AGCAAATGGTGCTGGCAAAACTGGATCTCCACTTGTAGAAGAATGAAACTAAACCCCTATCTTTCACCCTGCACAAAAATCAATTCCAAATGTCTCAAAGACCTCAATGTAAAGCCTGAAACTCTGAAACTCTTAGAAGAAAACATTGGGAAAAACCTCCAAGATATAGGTGTAGGAAAGGACTTTCTAAACTGGACACCAACAGCCCAAGAAACAAGGGCAAGAATTAACAAGTGGGACCTCATCAAACTAAAAAGCTTCTGTACATCAAAGAAGACAACCAATGAAACAAACAGAAAACCCACAGAATGGGAGAAAATCTTCACCAGCGACACATCTGATAGAGGTTTAATTACCAGAATATATAACAAAGAATATAAACAGAGACCCAAAACAAGAAGCAACCCAATTGAAAGATGGGCTAAGGAGCTGAACAGAAAGTTTTCAAAAGAAG
>NW_008343216.1:1315331-1315554 GCF_000622305.1 Nannospalax galili | reverse complement strand
GAACTCGTCCTATTGCAGAGACACTTGTACATCCATGTTTGTTGCTCCTCTCATCACAGTAGCTAAGAGATGGAAGCCACTTAAGCATCCCTCAGTTGAAAAGTGGATAATGAAAATGTGGTTCACTTATAGGATGGAGTTTTGCTCAGCAGTAAAGAAAGATGAAATCATGAAATTTGTAGGTAAATGGGTGGAACTAGAAACTGTTATACTAAAGATCGGA
>NW_008343216.1:1281462-1313744 GCF_000622305.1 Nannospalax galili | reverse complement strand
TGTATTTTAATAATGAAATGGAGATCTTTTTTAAACGTTGGAACCTCATTTAATTTTATGTCTTATAGAGTTTATAATGAGTAAAAGATTGTATAAGCATAATAATTCATCTGTAAACCTAGAAATGTACAGCCAATTTTGAAAGAGATGTACCCTAGCTCAGAAAAATGTTATTGAATGGGTTAATGCTATTGTAATGAAATGCTTCTTCTAATTAAAAAAAATAAAACAAATAAAATAAACCTTAAATTAAAAAAAATGGAATGGTGCTGGTATAAAAAGGCAATGATTAATGACATAGAACTCACTGTCCAGATTTAAGTCTATACACTTACATTCACATGCTTGTTGACTAAATTGCCAAAAGTACACATTGAAGAAAAGACTACATCTTCAATAAATGTTCAAGTTGGATAGCACATATGAAAAATGAAATCATATTTCTATATCTCACCCTGCACAAAACTCAACTCTAAAAGGATCAAAAACCTCAATATAAAGGACAGATACCCTGAATTTGTTAGAAGATAAAATACGGTAATATACTCGAACTCATAGGCACAGATAAGGACTTTCTGATCAGGACCCTGTTAATGCAAGTGTTAAGACCGATAACTAGCAAACAGGGAGAAACCTCATGAAACTAAAAAACTTTTGTACAACAAAGGATACCATTATTCTAGTGAAGATACAAACTATGTAATGGGAAAAAATCTTAACAGCGGTACGTCTGAGAGAAGATCAGTGTCTAGAGTATATTAAACCTCAAATTGCTGATCATCAAAGAAGAAACAGCCCAATTAAAAGCTGGGACATAGAACAAAACATGAGCTCTCAATGGATGAAATATAAATAGCTCACAAATGTATGTCTTAAAAAATATTTTATTTATTATTTTTATTTTATGTGTATAAGTGTATTGCCTGCAAGTATGTGAGTGTGCCTGTGTCGTGCAATGCCGCAGAGATCAGAAGAAGGCTTCGGATTCCCCTGGAACTGGAGTTAAGGACGGCTCATAGTCTGACATGTAGGTGCTGGGAATCAAACCCAGGTCCTCTGCTAGAGTAGTAAGTGCTCTTAAGTGCTGAGCCATCTCTCCAGCCCCAGATATATGTATTTTTATGCTCAACATTTTAGCTGTCAGGTACATGCAAATTAAAGCTACTTCAATAGTTCTTTTTCACACCGCAGGTAGAATGGCTAAGTTCCAGAGAAACAAACAATGGAAAATTCTGTCAAGGACGTGGCTAAAGGGGAACACATACTGCTGATATGAGTGCAAACTGGTGCAACCACTATGGGGATCAGTATGGAAAGCCCTCAAAAACCTAGACATAGATCAATCACAAGACCAAAATTCTCTTCAAAAGTTCAGAGTCTCTTAACTCTGGGCTCCTGTAAGGTTAAAAAATGAGTTATATACTCTCTTACTTCAAGAGGGAAAACCAGAGCATAAACTATGCCACATTTATGAAATGTCAAAGTCCAGTAGTGTATCTCAAGTACTATAACTCCATGTGCAGCATCTGAAATTCACAATTTTCTAGGATCCGATGGATGTGGGTAACTCCAGTTCTCCTACACTGTCCTCTGAAGTACACACAGCTTGGCATGTAGTCTTAGGCTTTGTCCATTCCAGATCTGACACTGCTCTTGGTGGTCATTCCTCTGTTCTGACAATTTTAATATTCTGAGATCTCCACTGAAATTGATGCTGCACATTGGAAAATGGCCTAATGACTTCTTTTCAGTGACTCCAACCTTGCCACATGATGCCAAGCCTCAACTGTTCATCATGACTCCTTCATTCTGTCTAAAATAATATTGTATATGTGACTCTTAACATGACCAAGTTCACTGTCAGATTGAGATGCAGGCTTTGTCTCCTCTGGAACACAGTTTTGGGTACTGATCCTGAGGAAACGTTTCCTAGAAAATTTGATGGCTGTGATTATGGTCTCCTAATCATCACAGCTGCTCTTTCAGCTCCAGCTAATAATCCACCCATTGCCCTAGTAAAACAAAGGCTTCACTTTGGAAGATTAATAAAATATATCACATGAATAGTTGTGATACGCACTGAGGTATTAAAAAAACTTTTTTGCTGAAATGTCCACAGAAGACTCTATTAAGTACTAAGTATTCAACAGCTTTTTGAGTTCAAAGTTCTAAAAGTCTTTCTACAGTTTTCACAAAAAAAAACACATGATGAAAGCCATATCAGCAGAATTCCATCTTTGGTACCAGCTAATTTCCTTCTTTGGTCAATATCAACTTGGGGAGGAAAGGCTTTATCAGGCTTATATCTCCCAGGTCACAGTTCATCACTGAGGGAGCCCAAGGTAGGAACCTGGATGCAGAAGCCATGGAGGAAGGATGCTAACTGGCTTGCTACCCTGGCCTATGTACAACGTGCTTTCTTATTCAATACAGGAGAATCACCTGTCCCCCATCACTCAACAATCAAGAAAATGCCCCACAGACATGAACACAGGCCAGTCCAATGGATGCAATTCCTAAAATGGGGCTCCCTCAATCCAGAACTGTCAAGTTGACAACGAAAGCTATTGAGCACAATTGATCCCTTGGCAACTTGACACACAAACATATCAGTATAAACAAGCAGCTTTCTAATTATTATTCCCAAGGTACCATGTCATTGTTAACATCACAACATAATACAGTACAACCTTAAAAGTCCCACAGTCCTTAAAAACACAAACTTTTGGGATTGTAAAGGAGCCCACATTTGTAAGACTTTTAAGCATCCATGCTCAAGTGCCAAGGACCTCAGAAAGTAACTGACTCTGACAAGTAATAATCATATATACAGAGATTAGAGATGCATGTGCAAACATCTAGATGTTAGATGCATTAAAAATGAGATTTTCGGTACGAAACAGAATATTTTAAAGTGAAACAGATATCTTTTTTTTAAAGGAGACTTTGAACTTTTAACATGTTAAGTATTATTTTATTTTAAAAGGGAAGGACTGAGCACACTGGGTCTGGTCTGTCACAGCAATACCCTACTCCTTGAATAAATTTCTGTTCTAGTTTTCTTTAAATTGCTTTGACAGAACACTCTGACAAATACCAACTTGGGGAATAGCGGATTTATTGATCTTACATCTCCCACATCACAGTTTATCACTGAGGGAGCCCAATATAGGAACTCAGGGTAGGAACCTGGGGACAGGAGCTGAAGCATAAGCCATGGAGGAACACTGCTTACTAATTTGGTCATTATGGAGTTATCAATGGATCAGCATACTATGGAAATTTCTTCTTCCTCGCACACTTTCATTCTTTCAACCCCTTCTTCCAAGATGTTCCCTGACACTTAGGTATAGAAATTACATTGTTGATGTGTCACTTAGGACTGGCACCTCACAGTCTTAACTAGTTTGTAGAGCTTTGTAATAGTCTCTATCTGATGCAAATACAAATTTATGGATGAGTGGTAAGAGGTACATTTCTCTATAAATATGAGGATATGTTTAAAATATAGCAGTAAATGTCATTGGTCTAAGGAAGTGGCAGAAGTGGACTTTTGTGTATGGTCTATGACCTCTCTGCTCACGAGTCCTTAGCTATGATTACAGAACTAGGAATGATTTCCCTCCTATTGAGTGGGTCTAAGTTCAATTAGGCAGTTCTCGATTACCCCAAAGATAAAAGTTCTCGTATTGGACAAGTAGAGACTCAAAGCTGGGCCAGACATTGTTTTTTATTCTAATCTTTATAGCTGGCTGGGATTATTGATTGTTTTATTTTTCCACTCAGCAGTATGCATAGTATCTTATGATAATATAAGAGCTAGGCTTCAGGGAGGAGTCTCTCATATCAGTTCCAGCACAACTGATCCAAGTTCTGTGTTTGAAGTTTGTTGTTTCTTCTACAATAGGGTCACACCTTTAATTTCTGGAAGGCAGTCAAGGGCTATGGCAATAGCTAGTATTATTTTGGGTGTCTTTTTGACTCCCATGACCAACAACTCAAACGGAAGTTTCCCATGACTAAAATCTTGATGTTTGTTATATAGTTATAAGCTATGCACTTACACACATATTTATATTCCATGTAAATTTTTCCATAGACTTATTAAATACTATAGTTCCCTGGGATTTTTCACACCACTTCAGGATTATTTTCCTGTCTTTCTTCTATCTGCCCCTCAATAGCTCTCTCTCTTTCTTATCCACCCTCCATTAAAATGCCCCTTCCATTTTGCCCATTTCCTCTTTAACAAGTCCTAATCCCTGCTATACCCCTCTCTGGAGATTCTTTTCCTACTTTTCCCCCATAGTTTCTTTCTATTTTCCTGACAACTGGGGTCACCTCAGTATATGCATTCACATCTAATGATTTGTATTTTGAATCCAGAAATGAGATATAGCAAGTGTTGCTTTTCTGAGTCTGTGTTTCTTCACTTAGTATAACAGTTTATACAAGTATACTTGCTCAGCCATGTTTGTTGCTTCTCTTTTCACAATAGGTAGGAAATGGAAATAACCCAAATGTCCCTCAAGTGAAGAATTGACAATAACAATATGGTTGAATTCATGATGGATTCTAGTCAGTGGTAAAGAAAGATGATTTCATGAATTTCACAGGTAAATCGTTGGATTTTTGTTCCTCAATCAACAAACCTGTGTCTTATTATTAGACAACTAATGCTTAGAGTTATTAATGAAAATATATATTGGTTATTGGTCACTGTCCTTTTACTTTGTGCTTATATCCTAGTTCTTCTTTTCACATAATATCTTCATTAATTTTCTTGCCATAGCCTCTTGAATATGATCATGTTTCGGGTATTCTCTGTAGGGTTGGAATGGTGGACATGAATTCTTTCAAACTATTTATATTATGGAAGATTTTTCTTTCTCTTTTGACTATGACAGTGACAGACAGTTTTCTGGATAAAGAAAACTGAGTTGGCATTTGTGGTCATTTAGATCTTGGATTGCATTTCTTCAGGCTCTTCTGCTGGCTATTAGTATTTGGACTGAAAAACCAGTGGTTCCATATGAATTACAATTTTTTTTCTATTATGTGAAAAATGTCATTGGGATTTTAATTGGGATTACATTGAACCTTTAAATTGATTTTGAGAGTATTGTCATTTTTCACAATATTAAATCTACCAATCCATGAGCAAGTGAGGTCTTTCTATCTTCTAGTGTCTTTTATAATCACTTTCTTCAAAGGTTTCAGTTTTAATTGTAGAGCTCAATAATGTCCTTGGTGGTTTAATTCAAGGTATTTTACATTTTTGAGGCTATTGTGATAGGAAAATTTTCTATAATTTCTTTCTCTGCTTGTTATTTGTATATTAAAGGCTGTAATATGTAATATGTTATGTGAACTTTATTTTTTCATCCTGTTATCTGATTTTCTATGTGCTTCTTTTATCTGTATGGGTATGTATTTACTTAATGTAGGGACATTTTCATCTAAAATCCTGTTCAAGATCTAGTCAGTGTCATTGACCTGAGATTCTTTCATTGCCCTATGCCTAAAGTTTATAGATTTGGTCTTTTTATGGTGTCTAACAGCTGCTGCATATTCCATGCCTATGGTTTTAAAAATGCTTATATTATCTGGTTGAGTGGTCCAATCATCAAATATTTTTGTTTTATGTTATGTTTTCTTTTTGATTCATTCTTGAGCCTATCTTTTCTAATTAGCTTACTGAGTTTTCTAATGCTATCTTCATTTCAGCTTGAGTTTTCTTCAATATTTTTATATCTTCCAAGAATTCGCTTTTCAAGTATTAAAGTATCTTTGTTATTTCATTCAGCAGTTTATGTGTATTTTTTTAAAGCTTCAATTGGGTGTTTATTCCTATCGTCTTTGAGCTCCTTGAATTGGTTTATTTTGTCTGCTTTAAAGCCCTCAAATCCTTCAAACATGTATATGATTATTCTCTTTAGTTCTGTATGCTGGGATTCTTCTGGGTGATTCTCATTATAGAACACTTTTCTATCACTGTTAGGTTATTTAGATTAGTTGGAAACAAATTATCTTGGTTTTTCATATTATTTGTGGTTTTGCATTTTTATTGGTGCATATGGCCTTCTTCTGTGTTGTTTAATATGAAATTCTAGCCTGCCTCTGCTGAATAGAAATTTAGTCACTTTTATTTCCATTGTAGTTTGATTGACTTCTGATCAGGTATGAATATTTGGTCTATAGGTTCCCAGTATTGATATTTTATTGAAATGGCAAGGTGAAGCCATTAAGGTTCAGTGTGCCAGGTGCACAGTCATGACTAGAACTATGAGTGTTGAGACTGCAGAGTGGATGGATTCTAATAAGCTTACCAAGGTTGTCATGGCAAAGGAAGAGAAAGTTATTATCCTAGTCTCAGGGGTCTAGGCTTGTTATTTTAATGCCAGAGTGATGTCATATTAAACTGGACTCAGGTGGAAAGTAACCAGGGCCAATCATGTTGAAAGTAATAAACAAAGTAATTTAGAATTTGCCATATTGAATAACCGGCTGTGAAAGTGCATGTGGATTCCCAATATCCAATCTAGGATGAGACAGACATACATTTCTAATCCAAGCCAAGTTTTGGTGACGTTTTGTTTTTTCTGTTTCAGACATTAGTGTTCAGTCACAAACACTAGTTGGATTAATTGGATATACCCCTCAAATAAATGAGGGCTTTTGTTATCCTACTTTTTCCTTGATTGCTTTGTGAATGTTTGGAGAGCAGCGTTTCATCATTTATGGTTGGAAATAAAAGTAAAGAAAACATATTTTGATATGATATTTCAAACTGTCTTATTTTATATAACTGTTTCCAGGGTACACTTGATTTTTGGGACTTTAAAGATGATACTTTCTAGGATATGTTTGTAAAATTACAGCAGCACAGCAACTACAACAAAAATTTCTCCATCTACTTCATATATTGAGTTTAAAATGAAAATTTTGCCATCTATTCCTGTAAGATCTTAATAAACTGTGATATATAACTGTGCTGTCATCTTACTTGAAAAATAAAGCTAGACTTTGTTTATTAATCTGCATATTCAATAGGGAGTACAAATACAAATTTTGGCAAATTGAACTTAACTGTAGAGTTCTTAAGAAATAAAATATCATTTATACATTATCACCTACACTGTTGAATAGGGCTGTGATGAGTACTTCTGTTATATTTATGTCAGTGATATTTTTAGCAACTTTCTCATTTTTAAGTATTGGATAATCACTATAATTATTTTACATTATGAAACTAGAAAAGTTTCTGTATTTGTGCATGCAAAACTACTGTCATTGTAGCTGATGAAATAAAAGGCATCATTTGTTAGAATAGTATGCATGATATTTTCAAAATATAGTACAAAAAGTACATCATTCTATAATTTGAGCACATATTGAAAATGAGAATGAAGGAAATTACTGTAGTAAAACAGATTTTATATGCTATTTCTCAAAAACTATTTGATCAGTTTTGATGTGGCTATAATGATTAATTGGTTGCATCATTGCTTCAAGACACAACAAAATTGAAACAGCAAATTCTCATTTTTAAAAGAAATAACACTGTCACAATGTATATCAACTTGGTTAGAAACATACAGCTAAGTCAAACTGAGTTTAAACTTATTAAAAATATAACATGTGAAATGTAGCTATATTTTCCAAACAGTTCAAATTATCTCTGTACTTCACAATTAATTTCAATGAGACATAATACTTTGGCTTCTGAAAACATTCAGTAAGTGTCACAGTGCCTTAAAACCAATGGGTCAATTGATAGCTAAACATAATACATGATAAAAAGATGCAGAGAATCTGATGGACACACATGTGACTCACCAAGAGAACCCCATAATTATGTGAGCAGACACTTTAGAGTGATGGAACTGGAATGTGATTACTAAAACCTTACCTGCTGTTGGTAGAAGTCAAACCATGACCTTGGCATTCGCAAATGATTTTATTGTAAAACTATTTTGCTTTAAATTATCACATGACAGTGACTCCCAGAAATCTATTCATTATGTGTTTAACTAAAACACAGCTGCTGCAGTTGGAGAGATGGCTCAGCAGTTAAGAACACCGGTTGTTCTTGCAGAAGACCTGGGCTCAAATGCCAGCACCCACATGGCAGCTAACAATGGTCTGTAACTCCAGTTCCAGGGTATCAATCAACATCTTCTGTCCTCTGAAGGCATTGCACTTAATGCAGGCAATGCACACATACAAATAAAATAAAAATAATAAATAAAATATTTTTTAAAAAAGAAAACATCTGCAAAGCCACATGTATTTGACTAGATTTAAGTTTAACACTGTACAAGGGAAGAATATAGTCTATGTTCCAGGCAAATGGAAGAAATGCTATAAGGACATCCAACAAAAAATTATAGAAATAGACATATCAGAAGACAAATGAAATCTGTTATTACTTGCTCTTCAATATTAAAAGTAATATCTGCTTAAACTCAGTATTTGTTTATAGTTTCCTGCCAATATTTATTTCTTCATCTTTACTGAATTATAATTGACAGAAATGCATGTTTACTGTGACCAACATAATTATTATTAGTGTTTAATTGAATGGAATTTTAAGTTCCCCTCCCACATGCATTTTCTCACCTGTTACCAACACCCACCACCAGAGAATATAGCTAATAAAATAACATTGACAAGTCATTATCACAGTGAATGGTTTTCATTAGTATAATTTATGTGGGCTTTGGTTCATGTGGAATGACAGTTGCCACAATTATTTAATCATCCAGAATATTTTTGCTGCCCTCAAAATCTTCTGCTCTCGACTTAATCTTGCCTTCTCTCCCCCAGATCCTGGCAGGCACTGTTCTGTGTACTCTTTTACTATGCTTGTCTCTTAATTATATATAGACATGATGCTTAACTAAACTATCAAGTTTAGAGGAGTTAAAAATTTAAACATTGGAGGCATTGCCAATATTTTGTAAACAATTTTCCAATTAAGACAACCTTAATCTTCACAGAAAAGTAACATGGATGAAGTAATTTGGGCAATTTATTTTTTTGCTCATTTGATAAAATTATTGAGCTATAGATACATGAAACTACAAAATTAGTATCACTTGTAGACTGGAGAGGAAAATGAATCTGACACAAAATAAGTATAAAGTAGAGTGGCTATCAATTGCTATTTTAGACTCCAGAGAAGAGAATTTAAAAGTAGTCATATTTTTTCACAGATACTGTTAGTAGGATTATCCTACCACTGACTATTACTAAATATCATTGTTTTCTAGACTTGTGCAACTTTATTTAGATATCTATTTAATAGAAAAGTAAATTGTGGAAACATAATTTCAAATAAATTTATCTTTTTACTAAAGTAATAAAATATATGTCTAACTATTATACATGATATTTTTATCTGGTTTGGTTATTTTTTAATCAGCTGAATAAAAATTACATTACTTTTACAACTAGCTCAAGGAATATAATACATGTCTTGGTAAGGTTTATCTGAGAATGTTTGGTCTTTGCCCTAGCTTTATCTACATAGCACAAGGTAATTAAAAGTACCAGACTGGTGGAACTAACCTTGGATGTCTAACAGCCATACTTTGAGGCCTATACTGATTTGGTTAGAGGGACATAAAGGACAGTTTTTGTTTCTTTCCCTCCTAGATAGACTAAACTCCAGGGTTCTATGAACATCTCTCAAAATGTCCTGTAACTGTGATGTGTCACCTGTCCTCTTGATCAAGGAGGCCATGGAGATCCCACCAAATGGACTTGAACCAGTGCCCCATCTACAAAGAGGAGGGTCAAAACAGAGGAAGCATCTCATCCATGCTTCCAAGTGAAGCCAGACATGGTTGAGCAGGACCTCTGACATATCTTCACATAGATGGAACTGGTAAAAGAAAGGAACCAGGTGTTTGTCCCAAGCCCATGTGACCCCTGAAGAACAGATCCTCAAATGACCTTAAGAATAAAAACAAATTGGTTTATCTGGGCCAACTGTATGGTTTTAAATACCCCAAAGGAAAGTATAACCAAAGATTAAAGGGATCAATATAATTCTTTAAGAGTCCATGTGTATGGCTAAAACCTACATAACAAGAAACTATGCCAAATAGAAGATACCTTCCTTTGAGTTGTCAGCCAGGGCGGCCCAAGAGACTCCCAGACATTAACCCAGCATAGAACTTGGAAAATGAACAGCAGACCCCAATCTTAATCTAAAGGAATATTGGCAACTGATTGCTGCTAGATGAGGAAGAGCTGATCTTCCTAAAACAAGGAACTCTAGAAAGGCTGACTAGATTCAGCAGATGGACAAACACTGGAGAAGAGCTAGGGGTGCTGACAACACAGTGGAAAGTAACAGGGATTACAGAATATGTGAACTCCAGTGGGGGGTGAGGAGACTATGGGAGGGTGCCATTTGGAATGTGGGTATATAGATGAATATGATTTTGGGGGATGTTCTGTATGAAATATACAAAAAAATCAAAAAATTAAAAAGGAGTTATATTTAAGGAAGAAGCATAAAAATTTGCTCCATGTTAATTAGTAGAGGTGAAACACATTACCATTGGAATCTACCCAATGATTTTATATCCATGCTCAGATGGATAGGATCTCAGATTGTAACCAACTGTGAGTAGTAATAATCAGATAATAGAGATTAGAGATCTAGATAGGCTGACTAGATTCAGCAGATGGACAAGCACTGGGGAACAGCTGGGGGCATTGACAATACAGTGGACAGTAATAGGGATGACAGAGTATATGGGCTCCAGTGAGGGTGGGGGAGGCTATGGGAGGGTGCCATTTGGGAAATAAGTATATAGATGAATAAGATTGTATGGGATGTTCTGTAGATATACACACAAAAAAAATCAACAAATAAAAAAATGACATATTTGAGGAGGAAGCATGAAAATTTATTTCATGTTAATTAGTAGAGGTGATAAACATTACCACTGAAATCTTCCTGATGACTTATATCCTAATTCAGGTGCGAAGGCTCAGAAAGTAACCAAATGTGACTAGTAATAATCAGATACATAGATATTAGAGATGCATGTGCAATCATCTAAGTGTTAGTTCAATTAAAAATGAGTTTTCTGTATGAAACAGTATATTTTAAATTTAAATGGAGATCTTTTTTAGAGTTAAAACCTCATTCTATTTTATTTATTAAAGTGTTTATACTGATTTCAACATTACATAACTGTATTAGTTCAACTGTGAACCTAAAAATTTACAGCCACTATTGAAAGAGATGCAACTTTGCTCTGGAAATTGTTACTGAATATGTTAATTCTGTAATGAATTGCTTCTTCTAATCATGTGGTTATTAAATAAACAACTTAAAAATTACATTACTTTTAAAGCTCTTCAGTAACATGAATCCTGAACCAAATGCATCCCCAAATAGTCAGTATGAGCTTCAGCTTTCTAAAACATAGAGTACCTATCTTTTGTAGCTGATTTTTTATCATATACTGCCCCCATGAAATGTTCACTAGGCATTTCAGCTCCCTAAATTATACAATATAGAGTTATTTTTTAACTTTTATAAAATCTATTCATTTTCAATTTGATACATGTGTGCAATGTATTCTGCGTATCCTCAGCCCCTACAATCTCTTCCTCCTTCTCCTACCAACAACCCTCCTCACTCAAGTCCCTTTCACACATTAACATATTTTTGTTTTGTTTTTTCCCCCACTAAGTTTAACCAGGATTGTATGTGTTAACATGGATTTTGAACTATCCATTGGAGGCTAGTGGATACACAACTAAAGAAAATGACTGCCAGCCTAATATGCATAATTCATCAGAAGCCAGTGGTTCAAGGAGTGCTAGGGACCTATGAGCCCCTTCCACTAACATGATTGACAGTTGCCAAGCACATGCATGTGCAGGCCCAGTGTATGCACTACTGCTGTCATAAGATCATCATCGTAATGACTTTGTCATTGTCATATAATAGCATTTCAGAGCCATTCCTTCTATGTGCTAGCACTAACATTTTTCCATGCAATCATCCTAAAAGTTCCTGAGCTGTAGGAGAGTGGAGTTGTATGAATGCCGTGTTTAAGGTTCAGAACTCAACAGTCACTTATTCTCAGCACCTTGAACAGCCATAAGAGTCTGCAGTCACCATGTTCAATGAACAAAGCAGCTTCTCTGCTAAGACTCAGAGTAACATTTTTCTTGGGTTTTATGCAAGCATTTAGAAGGCAATTTGGTGCCATATATCTTTAGATAAACAGCAGTAGTAAAGCTCCCTACCCAAAACATCCAGGGCCTGAAATGTCCTCCTACTTCGATTTTTGGCTGTGTTTACAGTGCTGGATATCCCTACTCGTGGAGTGAGCCCCAAATCCAATGATATAGCTGTTGGTTAACCTGATGACCATCATGCTGATATTGTAGCAGTGGACCCATTTTATCTGGGTATTGGTATTCTACTGTGTAGCGTTCAGGACTGTGTAATATTACTGAAGCCTTTCCTCTTCCAGCAGCCTTCACAGTACCTTCTATCATTATGGACTAGAGCCAGCAAGAGGAAGGTTTGAGTTCAGTTTCATCTTTATTATGTATATCTTGTAATCAAGGTGTGTGAATAAAAAGAGCTTATCAAATAGTTCTTATGGGCATTAAGAGGAATGGTAAGATCCTGTATTTTTTGGGGGGGCTGCAGGTTTTCCCTGACCAGAAATTCTTGAGGAGGAGTCCCACGCCTGACACTAAGATATTTTAGAAATAACCTATGGCTTTTAGGAGCAGCACAGGTCACCTGTGCATGATTGTTAACTTCTAACTTTAAATATATATGTATATATACATACATATTTACGGGTAGTAGGTTACTATATGACATTTTCATACACTCTTTATTTTGCATAACACTACCTGCACTCATATCTCCGTAGTATTCTACCCCCAGCTTTCCTTAAACATTTCCAGTCTCAATAGTTCTTCTTTCCATTTCCATGTAACCTATTTGTATTATTGCTCCTCCATTGAGGCACCTCCTACTTCAACTAGAATGGGGTCATTGGAGTGGGCATTGTCTTAAGAATACAGATATTTCGTCACTGGAATTTTTTCTACTGTGGGAAACCAGTGAGAAACTTCACTAGCATCTTCTGTTTGTGATTGTGCTTTAGAACATAACACCACACGCAGGAAATAAAAGCCTAGGGTACTTCAATTTGCTTCAGATTTCTTTCATCACCTAATTGCATTATCCACCCAAGTTACTAATATCCCATTAGAATGCATAAGATATTTAATTTATATAAGCTTTACAACATAACCTGGAATTACTACAGCTATTAGTGACAGACAAAAGCAGCAACAGCCTTATTTATTTAATTACTTATTTATAAGTTATATTTTATGGCACAGAGAAATACACTTATGTGTATAAGTTTTGAGAATTTTCATACATGTGTATTGCATTTGCATCATTTCCAGCTCTTCGAGTCCTTCCCTTCACATCCTTGTATGACATCACTCCACTCCCTCTCAATTTCTTATCCTCTTCTTTGATTATTATTGTTATATACATATACATACATTTATAAATATACATATAAACACACACACACACACACACACACATCCCACAGCATCCCTGTGAAATTTGCCCAATCCACATTGGTACATGTGGTGATTTGAATAAGAATATCTCCCCTAGGCTTCAAGGGTTTGAACGCTTTGTCCGCAGTTAGTGGTGTTACTTGGGGAGGTTTATGATGTGTAGCCCTTCAGGAGGAAGCAGGTACTTGGTGCGGGATTTCAGGGTTCCTAACCCCTTCTCATTTCTATTTTTTCTCTGTTTAGTTCTTGTGTGCTTGGTGATGTGAGCTATCAAATTTCGTCTCTAGTTGCCTCCCCACCAGGATGGACTTACACATCTGGAACCATAATTCCAGTAAATTTTTCCTTCTATAAGTTGCCTTGGTTATGATGTTTATCACAGGAGCAGAACATTAATAAATAAGCATATCAACTGGTTTTTATCATTATGTAAATCTCATTAGGCTACTAAACAGTGGAGATTTCATGGTTATAAAGTCCCTATCATGTCTTATCATGCATTATCTAAGAGCAGGCATCTGTTCCAATGTCTCTTACAATCTTCCTGCATCTCCTGCAATGCTTCCTGAACATTAGGTGTAGAGGTTGCATTGTAGATGCATCAGTTAGGATTTGGCACCCACAATCACTTAGTCTCTGCAAGCTTATTTGTTGTGAAATTTTTTTATTCTCCATCCATTTCAAAAAGAACCTTCCTGATGGGTGGTGGAAGCTACACTTGTGTGTAAATATAAGGATATTTATTTAGACTATAGTATGCTATTAAGTTGTTCTAGGAAAGTGGCAGCTGTGGGTTCTTCTCTAGGGTCTATGACCTCCTCAACCATGGGTAGTTCGCTATGTTTACAGTATCATGAATGGATTTCCTTCTTTAGGAGCAGGATTTAAATCCAACTAGACAGCTGTCAATTGCCCCCAAGACAAAAGTACTAGAACACCAATAGAAATAATTTGCAGGACAAGTATTTGTTGTGATTTGTAGGCTTTATGACTAGGTAGAATCACTGACTGATTTTCTCCCTTGGTAGCTTCCATTAGAACATTCTGATACTATAACTGGTCTGGGAGGAGGCTTTCATTCAGTTCCAGTTCAAATGCTCCAACATCTGTGTCCAAAGTATGTTGTATCTTCAGCAAAAGTGTCTTACTTTCTCTGGGAGGCAACCAGGGACTGTGAAAAGAGCATATATTATTTTGGTAGTGTCTTGGGCTATCCAACAATTCAAAGGGAGGCTTCTCCTTCCTGCCACTGTGATTTTTGTTGTATAGCCTCAACTATACACATATACTCACATGTTTATATTATATGTGAATTTGATTCTTTAGAAGGCATATGAAATAATACATTTCTGTGTGATTTTTCCAATCACTTAAGTATTCTCTGTTTTTCCTCTTTCTCCTATATATTATTTCCTCCTCTCTCCCCAGTTAAATGACTCCCTATTTCCCCCTCTCTCAAGCTCTATCTTCCCTCTCCCCTTGTAGCTCTTTTCTATATTCCTGGGTCCTGTGGTAACTTCAGAAAATATACTCTTATCTGAAGATTTGGAGTTAGTTTCACAAATGACAAAAACAATGTATGTTTTGCTTTTCTGAGTCTGGGCTACCTCAGCCACTATACTAGTTTCCAATTCTACCTATTTACCTGCAAAATTCTCTACAGATAAACAGAACTCCATTTTGTAAATGTACATTATAATGAACAGTGATCTGAAGTTGTAGTTAGAGGGAAACATATTTGACAATCAAAAAATATTTTAAAAAGAGTTTACAGGACATGACATAGACCAGTGTGAGGAAACTGGAAATAAGAAAAAGTTACAGTGTTGAAGAATGCTCTCTTAAATTCATATTGCTTCTGTCAGACAAATATTGAGTGAAAAATATCCTTAATTATGAGATGACAAAGTAATTCAATAAAAATAACTGATAAAGCTGGGCATGGAGGTACATGCCTTTAATCCCAGCACTCTGGAGTCAGAGGCAGGCAGATCTCTTTGAGTTCTAGGCCAGCCTGGTCTCCATAGTGAATCCAGGACAGCTGGGGCTACAGGGAGACCCTTTCCCAAAAAAAAAAAAAAAAAAAAAAAAACCCTCATATTACTTGACCTACATTAGAGTTAATGAAGGTTTTAGTTTTTCATGTGTCAAAATGAATTCATTCTAACTCTGCCATTTCAAACTTCAAATTCATTACTTGACCCATGACTCTCAGTAAATCTTACTACACATAAGAATAAGATAATAGTTCTATTAATGACACAAATTTGATGAATTATTAATTATATAATGAAAAGCCTATGGTAGATATATGAGAAAAATAAGTTTAGTACCTATCTTTTAATTAGATAGAAGTAATTCAAAAGTCTTTATTTACTTACTTATTTATTCATTATATATTTATTTATTATTTATTATTTATTTATTTATTTTTCAGCAAATAATCTCTACAGCTACTCCTTCCTTTTGGGCATACTGTGAGACTAAACGTCCACATTTCCTTTGAAGTCTACTGTTGTCTTCATCCTAGTAGGCAATATATAGCAGTAAGTACCTTGTGTAGAAACTCAACAGCCAGAGGGAAAGGGTCAATGTTCCCCTCTGCCCTAGCCCAGTCAATTCCCTGGTTATATGTATGTGAGAACCTCTCATGTCACAAAATTTCTGAGTGACCACAAGAAACAAGGCTCTGCAAAAGCCAACACCAGGCACATGGTGTTGGAAAAATACACCAAAAATTTATTCTATTTAACCACTGTGATTCAAAAATGCCTGTGTGTAGTATAAATTTTCTCACACAGAAGAAAAAGGATATTTAAAGGAAGCAACTGTAAAACGCTGTGGCAATGGCACTAAAATCAGGAGAAATACAAAAATAGCAATTCATTAAGAAAAAATTTATTCAGACTATTTCCCAACAAGCTGGTGTGGTGGGTCAAGCCTTTAATCCCAACAGTTGAGAAGCAGAGGCAGCCTTGGTCTATCTCTGTAAGATCAAGACCAGTGTGGTTTCCACAGCAAGTTGTAGGTCAGTTGTAGTAACAGGGAAAACCTGCTTCAAAAACAAAAAAAACAAAAACAGAAAAACCAAAACAAACAAACAAACAAACAAAAAAAAATTCCTCCACCCCACAAAATATTTCAAAATAAAATAACAAAAAAGTTTCTTTACCAGAAAGAGGCTAATAATTAAGTAGACTTTTAAGGTAGAAATAATTTATATTTAGAACACAAATTCATCAATTATTCTCACATAGAGATTTACATTGAAAGAAAAGAAAATGTTAGATCAAAGTGGAATAGTAAGAATAAGGTCAACAGTGTAAGCTTACAGCACTTTGTAATCTTTTTCAACAGTTGTCTTTAAAGCAGCACTCGTATTTGCTATATGCTACATTTGCTGAAGAGTAAGTTAAGTCCCAAAAGGAACTAAAGTGCTTAGCAAATTTATATGCATTTCTTCAGGGAGCACTCCAACCACCATGAAAATAACTGCTGCATTTCACCCTTAGGTAACTGCAAATTAAAGTGCAAAATAATTTTAAATGTTAGTTAAAAGATGGCAAAAAAACATTAAAAGTAATCGTCACTACATAAAGAAGTTAAGTGAGCAAAACATAGTCATCTGAGAATTAGGTAATTTAATCAGAGCTCTAGGATCAAATTTTGTGCACTTCATTAAATGTAAAATATGTTCCATTTGTGTGCTCAATGAGTAATACTTTGGAACTTTAGATGAAGCTTTCTGTTTGATTTATCTCTTTATTGGCACAGATGAAACAGAAAGAGCCAATGGAAGATCAACTTTAGGGCTGGCAAGATGGCTCAGTGGATAAAATCTTTTGCTCCTAAGCCTGATAACATGACTTCAATTCCAGGTACTCACATGTGGAAAGGAAAGAATTTACTCTCATAAGTTCTCTTCTGACCTTCAAATGTGCACCTATGCATGTGAAGGTGGGCGTGCACCATAAAGGCCAAAAAGGAAAGTCTAAAATCTTTTAAAAATAGCATATTAATTGTGCACCAATTTCCATAGATGAAAATTAACAACTATTGTACACAAATGAGTAAATATATATTATTTTGGAAAAAAGACTTAGATGGTGACTATTTTGTTTATTTTTTTAATCTATCTGTGTTCTCATTGATTTGATAAACACTTGTTGCTCTTTCATACCTAAAGACTGCAGTGGACTTATACATGGGTTCATGTTGACTTGATATCATTTGCTGGGTAGAAAAGAAGTGTGAATTGTCTTTGACCCCATGATTACTTGGTACAATATTGATTCAAAGTTCTTCTTGGAGATGGTCAGGATGCAGTTAATGTGAGACAATTGGTTGTTATTTTTTCAGTGCTATTTTTTTTCTTTTCTAAAAAAAATTGATTTATTTGTTTATTTGTTGTATGAGAGTTTTCCATTCATGTATTTAAGTTCACTCTTCAGGCAATGTCCATGGCATCTTATTCCTTGGAAGTGGAGTTATGGCTGCCTGCTAGATACCATTTGGATGCTGAGAACTGAACCTGAGTCCTCTGCAAAAGAGCCAGTGCTTTTAACTGCTAAGCCATTTCTCCAGACCCAGTGATATTTTCTTGACCCTATTGCTCTAGGAAAGATATATATCTTCCTATCAATTATTGCTTTGAAGAAACAACTTCTAACTCCTGGAACAGCACATCTTCTCTTAATGTTTAACATAAACACAGAGAAAGAGACAGCTGCACAGATTGCTGTTATCATTCAGCAAAAACACAGATTTGTCTAGTATGCAGAGCTGACTCTACATGCATAAAACTAACCTTAATCCCACAAGTGAGTCTCTCTACCTCTCTGTCTCTCTGTCTCTTTTTTATTTTGGTATAGTCACAGTATTGCTACATATCCCAACCTAACATTGAAATCCCAGTCTGGCTGTCTCAGTATCATAATTGCTGTGATTATAAGAGTTTGCCACAAGACATAGCTTATAAGCTCATTCCTTTTTAAAAATACAACTTTAAATTTATTAACATTAATTTCAAATACATAGTTCTTTGTAAGGCATTTAGATTCAATTTATAAATTTAATTATTATTTTTTATTAATTTTGATTTTTTGATAAGTGTAGTCCAAGAGATTCTGAAAATAATACATGCTATGGCCATAACTCTCGGCTGCTTCCAGAACTTGAAAGTTAAATCCTGTTGCTGAAGATACAATATACTTTGGACACAGAATTTGAAACAAATAGCTGGAACTGACCTGAGAGCCTCTTCCATAAAGACTAGTGTTGGGTAGATGTCCTCCAAAAAGCTAGAACTGAACTAGGGCAGTTCTAGAGACCAATGCTGAGAGATGCTGAGAGCACTAGGAAAAAAGGGGAGGGGAAGCTGCCATTTTGGAGACAGAATGGAGCCACAAACTGGGGAGAGAGTACACAAAAAGCTGGCAGAGACAGTGGGCAAAATGTGCTGATGGTGTGTGTTTCAAATATGGGAAAGAAAAAGCCTATGAGAATTCATGTGTTTGTAAGTCACCCCCTCTCAATGTCATCACCAATGCAAAACCCAAATAGAAGGTATATTTTTTTCAGTTTTGTCAGCCATGGGACCTCAGAGCATGCGTGAGGGTCTCCCAAGGAGGAGGAGGGGAAAATTTAGTGCAACACTAGCTCTCATGGTATCAGAAGATACTATATAAGCTGCTAAGGGAGAAAAACAATCAGTGTTCCTATTTAGTTGTAAACTGTATGAACCACAACAATAAGCTGCCCAGCAAATTATCTCTACTGATGCAGGAGTGACAATTTTATCGTGGGGGTAATCCACAACTATCTAATTATACTTAAGGCCCACTTAAATGGAGATAAATCATGTGTTGTTCTGTAAACATAGCTAAGTACAAATAGCTGGAGAGGTCATAGACCCTAAAGGAAAACATACTTCTGTCACTTCCCTAACCCAGTTTAATTTCTTTTTATACTTTAAATGTGTATCCTTATATTTACAGATAAATTTGCCTCTCATCACTCATCAAAAAAGCATACTTTTCACAATAGATGGAGAGCTACTACAAAGTTCTAGAACTAGTCAAATTCAGAGAATAAATTATTGTGAGGTGCCCAACCCTCACTGATACGTCTATAGTGCACACTCTATGCCTAAGGTTCTGGGAGCATAGTGGAAGATGGGGCCAAAACTATGAGTCAGAGGGTGAAAAGCCCTGCTGCTAGTTGATGCATTCTATATATGATAAGGAAGCTATACCAATAAAATCTACACAGTGTTGTAGCCTAAGGAGATTTGCATAATGACAAAACCAGTTGACTTGTCAAGGTGGATGGGGAAAATTTCAAAGGAACCCACCTCAAAGTGAAGAGCTACTGGCAATCAATGGATACTGAGGGAGGGATAATCTGCTCTCCAGGGTTTTGCTCCCTGAGAGATTATTTAATACCAAATGGACAGCCCTAAGCACATATGAGTCTCACTAAGTGGACTCAGTGCATTACATATATATAAAATACATCGGTGTGTGTGTGTGTGTGTGCGCGCGCATGTGTGTGTGTGTGTAACAATATTAATCAAAGGCCAAAAAATTGAGAGGAACTAGGGGGATATTGGAAGACTTGGTTGTACATTGAGAGGACAGGAAATAATGTAAAGTCAATATCCATGTGTGACTTTATCAAAAATAAAAAAAAATAAAAATTATTTATACATTCTTAATGGAAACAAGTCCAGTATACAATTCCAGTATATAAACATTAACAACAACACAATGCTAGGGAGACATGTTGATCCATTCTGTGAGATTTCAGTTGAAAAAGATAAACACAAAATCTTATGAACCTTTCCTTTGTTCTTTAAGAATCATAATTAGGATCTGGATGTGATAGTACAGATCTTTAATCAAGATGGAAGGTCGGGTCAATTTCTGTGAGGTAGAGACCAGCCTTCTGTACATAGTGAGGTTCAGGCCATCTGGGGCTACAGGGAGAGCCTGTCTGAACAAACAGCATCAACAAAACAACAATAACTACAAGCTTCTGGTAAAAGTAGGATGCTCAAAAGCTTGATTTCCTGAGGCATTTTCTTCCTGACATTTTAAAAACTCTTTCCTAATTTATTGAGCATGAGGCATTGTGCTCAGATACGTGAATTTCCAGTGCTTAAAGAGGACTACTTAGTTAAATTTATTCTTTTCAGGTCTTGAAAATATGTCTTAATTCTTTCATATTATTAGTTTGCCACTTAGCCAATAACTTACGATCTTAGCCTCTCACCTTGACCACAGAATGCTGACGAAGTGCTAACAAATCTCACTTCTTTCTGTAACCAAAGCAATGTTGTACATCACCTATATTCAAGAGTTCTCCAAGATAAAAGTGTGCTGACTCATCTCCAGTTCTGGTTGCATGAGCTCTTCTCATTCTGCCGCATAAGAGGAGAACACAAGCAACATCCGCAACCAACATAAGATTCACTTGATGAGATTTCCTATTTCATTTTCTTTCCAGTCTTGAGCTCGGATTGGCTGGTTAGCAGTAGGCATGCACTCCTTTCTTCACTCTGGAATGCTGCTCTTTTCATTCTTTTTTTCTTTATTTTTAAATATATATTAAATTGAAATTTTTGCCTTTCATACAATATATCTCAATCATAATTAGAGACCTTTCCATTAGCTGCACCCAACCCCATAGCCCTCTCACCAGATTCCATGCATTCTATCATATATATTTCAGCCTATCAAGTCATCCTTGATGCTGTTTTATATCTGAGCAAGTGAGGATATCATATGAAACACCTGTGCAAAGTGGGTTCCATGGACTTCCCTCACACTGAAAAGCTTGAAAGTGATCATGATGATGGTGACTCCTAGGTTCTGTGTTGGGATTTTTCCTTATAAACTTTAGCAATCACCCCTACCATCCTCCTAAAAAAAAAAGGACTAACAACTGAAGTAAAGCTAAAATCTTGCAAAGAAAATAACTTTTAAAGTGACAGTTTTTAAATGACTGCCAAGAGAAACTTAGGAGAAACAATAACCTTATCACTAGGTTATGTGCTGGGAAGAACACAAAAGGTGTTAGGTATCCTTTGAAAATGATCCTACTAAATTCTGCCATTGTTCATCTTCCCAAGATAGACACAGACTGAAATAATAGATTCTCATTCTGTGTTAGCATTCTTCAAGTTCGGATTTTTTTGAAAGTTAACCAATATTTAAATATATTCTGCTTCTTTAAAGAGAGGCCTATTTTAAAATGTAAAGGAGTTAAAAAAATCATAGGAAGCATATGTTCTAAAAGGGTGCTTTAAGAATCTTGACAATGTATTTATTCACACATTTATATTGATTTTAATGTTATGTTGAAACTTACTGTTTTTAAAAAGGCAATTAAACTCCAATGCTTTGCATATCATTGTAGTTCAACTTTTATTTTATTTACTGTCTTTATTTTCCTTGGATGATAATCCTTGTAATGTTCTAAGATTCTTAACTTTTATTGCAACTCCATTTTGCTTTGACCGCACACAGAGGATGTTTGCTCCTCTGTGCTTAAGTGCTCTTACAGAGAAGATGAAAAGATTAGTTGCTTATCAATTTCTGTGGTGAAGCAAAAGATTCAATAAAAGTGCTCTTAAGAGAATCCCTTAGAGGCTGATTGAAAGAGAGGACGTTTTCTTCTTTGGATGTTGTCTACATCACTAACAGCTTTTGACTACCCAGTTGTATTTTCAACCATTTTATTTATGCTAGAAAATATTAATGCTATAGGAATGATCTCATCTCATAAGTTATAATTTCATAACACTAATACTATATGTCATATTTTTCTAACTTTTTACTTTTTTATTATTTGTTTTTATTTTCTGTATAAGTGTATTGCCACATGTATGCAAGTACACACATGTCATACAATGCCCACAGAGGTCAGAAGAGGGTGTCAGATCCCCCAAAACTGGAACTATGGACAGTTGTTAGCTGTCATGTGGGTGCTGGGAATAGAACCCAGGCCTTCTGCAAGAACAACCAGTGCTTTTAACCACCTAGTCATCTGTCCATTCCCCATGTTTTTCTAACACTAAAAATATTTTTTTCCTATAATTTAAGTAAAAATAGTGACTCTAAAAATTCAGTTGTAAATAGTCTTATAAATTATTTTGTTGTTTAGATGCTTGTCTGAAAAATTACACTAAACTTATTTCTCACATATAATTTTTTGCAGTACAGATTGACAAAATACAGAGAAGAAAATATTTTTTAATTATAAAAATCACCTGAATAGAATTTTTATAGATCTCAATATAACAGCCAACAGGGTAAATTGAGGAGAAATTTATTTATAAATGAAAACTGGGAAAATTAAAGACTAAAATAAACAGTAAAATTTCCCATAAGCATGAGGCCATTAAGCCAGAGATATTTAGCTGTATTTAGAGTTAACAGGTGCAAAAGAATTATGTACTTCATATTGGCTGGTGGACAGTGATCATACCTCTTATTAAAAATAAAGTGGAATTCTTTTAAAGAAAATGATGATCACTAAGGGAATGTAATAGAGCTGTAAATATAAAGGTCGGTTTTTCAGAGTAAATCCCATCTATATAGAGCTTTAGGAGGGAACAGATTATTATCACCACACAATGACTAACGCAAATCAAATTGGTTGTTAAGTACTAAAATAGGCCTTGACACAGCTCTTTCATTTTAAGAGATTGCTGGACATAAAAATTAAAATATGAACCCAAGTACTTTCATTAAGCACCCTAAGTGAAATGCATAAGTAGCTAGTCAGAAAAATTAATACAACTAAAAAAAGAGCATAAGAAAAACAGACTAAATGGCACTAGGAAAATGAAAATTGTTTGAGATAAATAAAATGATTTTTAAGACACAATATTATTCCAGAGACTGGAAAAGTTATATCCTTAAAATAAAATAACACAAGGATTTATAGAAATTAAAAACTTCTCATGCATGATTTCTCTTGTGTAATTATAATGGGAAGGAACCAGGATGACTTCAACCTCATGACTTTTAGAATCCAGTGGCTACTAATGTGACACAAAAAAACAGCTGTTTTTTTTTTTGTTGTTGTTGTTGTTTTACAGAAACAAAAACTTTATTTAGAATTTCATACATGTATAGAAGGTATTTTGGTTAAATCCATGCCCAATCCCTCTCCTCCAATATTTCCCCCTCTGAAGAGGTAACCCTAAATTCTTTGAAGGATTCTATACAAGCTCTCAAATACTTTTGACACTTTTGGCCTTTGGAAAAGAGTATGTTGCTAAAAGACCCAAGGACATTTTGACTTTTAGCCAAGAAATTGGCTACATGTCTTTGGGGTCTTTTTACCCTAACTGCCTAGCCAGTTCCTCCCTTCTATTCTTATCACACCATACTCTGAAGGGGTTACCCAAATTGCCAATACGGAGTAGGGACACTGACTGCTCTGGCTTCTTCCATGCTGAACAGGGACGCAGGGTGAGGCAATTGGAGTACCCTTCAGTGGGCCTATCTAAAGAATCCCAAATTGCAAAACTCTTGTCTCTAAGGGAAGAAGAAAGTCCTTGAATCATGAATGGGAGATGTGAAGGAGAAGTAAAGGTAAGAGTAATTAGCATTACAAGTTCTAGACAGGGAACTAGGAAAAAGTCAGAACAGGGCAATTTTCAAATGTTCAGAAGAAAGTCTATTGGAGTTTCTTGCAAGGGCTCCCAAAAGCATCCCTCTGTTGGGTTCTTCCTCATTTTTCTTTTGTCTTCCAAGGCCGGACTAGTTGGCTGGGAAGAGTGGTTGGATACTCATGTGAGGGTCCAGTGACCCTGCTTGGCACTCCTTTAATGAAGGAGCACAACTTTCAGCAAGCCCAATTTTGACTGTGTTTAGCCATCAGGCTCAGCAGAAGTCGTGATGATGGTAGTTATTTCATGCAGAAGGGACTGCTGTATAGCATCTTCTTATTAAAAGGACCTGGAATTTAAAAGGATTTGGTGCTACAGCCACATATGAGGGAGAACATAAGTCATTTGTTTTTCTGAGTCTGTGTTACTTCACTTAGTATAACAGTTTCTAGATCATTTTAATTTTTGTTTGTGCTTTTGAATTTTGATAATTTCATCTTTCTTTACTGCTGAATAGAACTCCATTGTGTAAATATACAACATTTTTGTTAACCACTTGTCAGTTGAGGACACTTAGGTTGCTACCATGTCTTAGTTATTGTGAAAAGAGCAGCAACAAACAAAAAACAGTTGTTTTTAAATCTAAGGAAAGATATGTATCAAAAAGAAAAAAGTGAGTGACTTTCATAACTTTGTGCCCATAAACTCAATATCTTACAAGAAGCTAGGATGCATATATATATATTTGTGCATATGTGTGTATACACAAAAATAATTAAAGAAGAAGAGGTCATGACATTGAGAAGGAGTCAGTGGGTGTGAGTAGTTGGGTGCAGGGGAAGGACTGGGTGGAAATTATGTAACTATGGTACTCATCTATAAAATTCTCAATAAAGAAAAACAATAAATTTTAAAACATCATAATTCTTTAACAAAAACACAAAATACCAAATCTCATTTGAGGAAAAATATATAAGCTTCCTATATCTTTCTTAATGAATTTAATAATATCTGAAACTTTTATTTTTTATTTTTTTAAATATTTTATGTGTGTGCTTGTATTTCCTGCTTTAAGGTAAGTGCACTCATGCTGTGCAATGCTGGTGAAGGACAGAAGAGTCTGTCAGATACCCTGGAACTGGAGTTACAGACAGCTGTTAGCTGCCATGTGGATGCTGGGATTCAGACCCGGGCCTTCTGCAGGAACAGTCAGTGTTCTTGACCACTGTGCCATCACTCCAGCCCCAATATCTGAAAATTTTGAAGATTCTATTGCTTTCACCAAATATTTCATACCTTACAAAATATGGTGGAGGAATCATTTTTTCAATTTTTTATACTGTCAATATTGTGCTTATGACAAAAACAGAAGAATATATTTCAACAATGAAATACATATATTAATGTTGTTCATGTGCCTAAACCCATCATCATTCATAAAGTATTAGCAAGTGGGATCAAGTATAATAAGTAAGGATAATATATCTTAATTAAATGAAAATTATTCTAGTAATTTATGTCAGGATTAATATCAATTTATCAATCCATGTTTTTCATGGTATTAACAAATTTAAGAACAAAACAACCCTACTTGTTAATGTCTTATTTATTCATACACATTCACTTGAAGATAATAAACATTAATTGATGAAAATCTTCAGTAAATGTGGAAAAAGTGGAAAAACCTCCTCTCTTACCAAACACCAATATGTATGAAGAATGACCTTAATACTTTATCCCAAGGATAAGGAGCATTGGAAGGATATCATCAGTTTTTCAACATTTACCATTTTGCCTATAGTAGGCAATGCAATAGCCAAGTGAGCTAAACTGTAAGTTTATTAAACTCAAAAGTATAACAAGTAAACTATTTTATTAAAAAATATTTTTTCCAATATTAAAATGTAATTTTTAATTAAAAAATAAATTTCACAGGTTTCAGAATGGAGTCATCATAAAAATCAAAGTATTTGATGTAACTATTAACAATGAACAAGAATTCAGAAAGAATCTGTCACAATAACTTTAGAAGAAGTGCTTGGGTTGAATATTACATTGGTAAATATACTAGTGAAAGTAATAAAAAGCTGTAGTATTTAGCTGAATTAAACCTTGAATTTGACATTAGAAATCTTATTCTATTCTTATTCTTATTGTATTCTTATTTTAGTGTTGAAAAGACAAAGTTTGGTGTTACAAGCATATTTGCAACATCCCTGCAGTTTCCAGACCACACATAAATACATGAATATCCATGTATTCATCTACCATCTCTGAGTTTTGCAATTGTAGAATATTTGTCTTCCACAATGATCCCTGAGCCTTGGGAATAGAGGGTGTGACATAAGTGTCCCATTTAGAAATGAGGACTTTGCAATCTACTATTTTCTGCACCTTGAAAAATTGTGAGTTTCACAGGGAATCACTATCTGCCGCTTGAAGAAGCTTCTTCAGTGAGAGTTGAGAGATGGACTAATCTGTGAGCATAACAATAAGGTATGTTTTAAAAAGTCAATTTTATACCATTCCTGTTTATGAGAATAATATCATGTTCTCCCCAATGGTCTGTACCCTGTCTAGTCATAGATCCTTGGTCCTTGTCTGACTAAAATCCAGCATGGATGGGGGAGTTGGGTAAGAAGCCCCAGTCCGAGCTAAGGCTCTATTGGTGATTGATACCTGCTGAGAGAGGAAGATGAAGATTTCTTTAAGGATGTGACAAATGGTAGGTTAAACAGACCAAGTGACACATCTACAGTGGAATCTCTACACCCCAGTTTCGTAGAACAGAGTGTAACAGGGTGTAGAGAGAATACTAAAGCATCCCTTAATGATCACCAGCAAAACATCCTTATACAACAGAGTGAATATCTACAGAAGGGCATAATTGGCTAAGGTGTAGAAAATAGAAAACTGTAGAGTGCATGGTCATGGATAGAACTCCTGTATTAAACCTCACCCACCCATGACTCAGGAACCATGATGGAGGGGGTGGGAAAGATTATAAGAGTCTTGGTTGGTGCATGAACATAAAGAAACAGGATTTGAGTCTCTAGGAAATTGTCCTCATGAACTTTCTACAATGATGACTCCATGCACAAGATTCATACTTATTCAACCAGATGAAAACCCAACATAGAACTGGGGAAATGGGCAGCAGCTCCTAACTTTAGCTAAGGAACTATTAGCAACTGATTACTTTGGGATGAGGGAGAGTTGATATTCTTTAAGGGAGTGGTGCTTTACATGGGTTCTTTAAGAAGATAAACAAGATAGACAGACCTTAGTCAAGTTAACCAAAGGGGTAAAAAAAACAAAAACAAATCAAAGTTTATAAAATCAGAGATGAAAGGGGAAACGTCCCAACAGACACCAAAAATATTCAGAACATTATAAGGAAATGTTTTATTAACCTATATTTTATTAAATTTGGAAAATCTAAAGAAATGGATGAATTTAAAATTCATGGAAACCACCAAAGCTAAATCAAGAAGAGATCAACAGCCTAAACATACCTATAACAAATAAGGAAATTGAAGCAGTAACACAAGACCACTCAAGTAAAAAATGTCCAGGACCAGATGAATTAAAAGCAGAATTCTACCAGATATTTAAAAAGATCTACAACCAATGCTTCTTAAATTATTTAAAAATATAGAAACACAGATAGAACTCCCAAACTCTTCTGTGAAGCCAGAATCACTCTAATGCACAACCTGGTAAAGATACAACAACAACAAAAAAATCAAACGATAGACCCATATGCTTAATGGAAATAGAGGCAAAGATTCTCAACAAAATATATGCAAATGACATAGAGATGTGCATCAAAAAGATCACACAACATGATCTAGTTGGTTATATTCAAGAGATGCAGGGATGGTTCAATATAAGTAAGTTAATAAATGTGATAAATCATATAAATAGACTTAAAGACAAAAATTACATGGTCATCTCAAAAGATGCAAGAAATGCCTTTGATAAAATCCAATCCACATTAATGTTAAAGTCCTAGAGGGAGCTGGACAGGAGGGAACATACCTCAACATAATTAAAGCCATATAAAACAAACCCACAGTCAGCATCGTTCTAAAGGGAGTAAAATTGGAAACATTCCCATTAAAACCAGGAACCAGACAGAGATGACCACTATCTCCACTCTTTTCCAGTATAGTTCTTGAAATGCTTACTAGAGCAATACGTAAAGAGAAGGAAATTAAAGGAGTACTAATTGGAAAAGAGAGGCCAAATTATTCCTATTTGTAGATGTTATGATATTATACATAAATGATCCCAGAAATTCCACAGAAAATTGCTAGAAATGAGCGACAATTTCAGGAAAGTGGCAGGTTACAAAATCAATTTATAAAAATCAATAGTCTTTCTATATGCCAATAATAACCAATCAGAGGAAATTCTCTTTTCACATTAGCCTCATAAATATCTAGGAATAATCCTAACCAAAAGACATTAGCGGTATCTACAATGAAATTTTAAATATTTGAAGAAATAGATATATGATGACAAAAGGAAATGGAAGGATCTCCCATCCTCATGAATTGGTAGAATTAATGTTGTGAAAATGACTGCCCTATCTCAATCAATATTTAGATTCAATGCAATGCCAATCAAAATCCACTGATATTCTTCACAGAACTAGAAAACATGTCCTAAAATTTATATGGATTTAAAGCATTTTTAACTTTTAAGTTTTGTATGACTACATTGAGAAAATCTTTTGGACCTAGAGCATAAATCATAGGGACTGGAAGTGATATAAATGACATGTAGAGTGGAAACAGAAAAGGACAAAATAAAGAAAGAGAAGCAAGTTCTCTGAAAAATATGCTTCATTTTGTCAAATGTGTCAAACATTTCACAAAATGTCAAAAATCCCTTTTCCAAATGCTTATAGACTGTAGATTTGCAAATAGTTTGAACAAGGAAAATACAGTGTATGTATCCAAAAAAAAAGAAAACCCACAAAGAATAACAGAAAAATAAGAAAATTCCATGTTTTATATGTTGTGTGATACACCAAAAAGGAGAAATTGCTCTAAAGTCTTAACTGTAATTAATTTTGAATCTATAACTATGTAACTTAAAAAGTTAAAGTGAAGCAGTGACTAGGAGCCAAGATCTTATAGTTTCTACTTGCATGCCCATGTTTATGAAAGGGATATTTTAATTTATGTTATAGCAAAATGAAAATGAAATTCAAGAGAAAATGGAAAGGTTCAGGGGAATTCATTAGAAACCAAATACTAAGAAAGAATTGGCATCTGACTTAGAGCACAATCAGTATTATATGGAATATCAAAAAGGGGGTGGAAATGAACCGAATATATTATATGCAATTGTCAATAAGTAAATTAATATTAAAGAAAATGCTGAAAAAGTACTTTGTTAATAATTCTGGATGATGTCATTGATATTTATATTAGATTTTATGCCTCTGTCAAATAGAGAAAGTAAAAACCAATTATAATTTCCAAAATGCAGAAAGTTTTTCATGAATTTATAATCCATTATAAACCAAAGTCCAAGTATAGCTTGTGTTTTAACATAAATATTAAAAGACATATATTTTAAAAAATTGTTCATTTTAAAATTTCAGTTTTTGTGTCAAAATTTTTATTCTCTGTTTATAATTTCTTCTTTAATTAATCTCCAATTCGGTGTAAACCATATAAGAATACCAGTGCTCCATTGTGACTGGGGAGGTGGCTCTGTGGTTGAGAGCACTGGCTGCTCTTGCAGAGAACCCAGGTTCATATGGCTAATACTTTCTGTAATTCTTGTTCCAGAGGATCCAATGTTCTTTCCTGACTTCCGTGGGCAATGCACCTTTAAATTTTGAACCAAAGTTTAACAAAATATAAATTTAAATTGTTTTCAGAGAAAAAATTTCAAATTTGGTGAAGTTTCTAAAAGATACTTTAATGGGATCAGTATCTCATGATTCTGGATAGAGGGAATATGAATGGTTAAATGTATGGGTATTAAGGGTTTCAATTCATCTATTTTGGGGGGGAGGGTGGTGAGGCAGGGTCCTATACATAGCCCTGGTTGGCTTGGAAATCCCTATGTAGACCGGGCTAGTATCTAACCTAGAGAGATTCACTTACATCTGCCTCCTGTTTGATGGCAAATAACACATGCCCCAGGATGCCCAGCCTTCAACCCAGCTTGTAGAGAATGAAGCAGGGTTTTCCTTACTTAATTAAAGGAATTTTCCTGGAACTACAATAAAAATGGTTGAATTCAGAGCAAGTAGTATACTCAAGTAATGTTTACTTTGAGTTAGCGTCAGTCAAATTCACTCCTGGGAGGTGCATGTGGCATCCAATCCCCTCTTCCCACGGTCCTTGCAACAACCTGAGAAAAGAATTCTCCAAACTCTGATTGAAGAATCTTAATGAGTTTATTGGACTTGCTAACTGAGCTTGGACTATGGGTTTACTCACAGCAGAGTGGGTGCCCTTCCCGCCCCATTCATTCATGGCTGTGTTTGAAAATCCACACCGAAACATAAATCCCATGGTTTAGGACAGCCTCATAAAATGGCAAGAGACTGGCCTCCTAGTTTTCCCAGCTTTTATACCCTTAGCCCCTCCCCTGCAAGCAGCTATGGTTAACCAGTTGACTGGAAGAGGGAAGGGGAGTGAATCCTTTGTAGAGCGTGGGAAGGAGGCTGGTCCATGGCTTGTCATCACAGGGTCAGAGGAACATCTGGATCACAGTAATATAGGATAGTACCATGCTCACATCATGAGGTTTCTTCAGCAATAGGATCTTACTGTCCACTTCAGGTGTACAACCTACATTGTTGGCATCACCTTTATAGTTTTGGGAACCTCTGGGGTTCCTTTGGCCAACTGCTTATAGGGAGACAACCCACCCCTGGTACTGGGATTTTCATTTAACAACCTTATGGCTTCTGGAAAGGCCTATATCCACCCCCATAGGGTTCCTTCTGGGCTTAAGGCTTTGAACTGCTCCTTTAGCAACCAGTTTTTCTTTCAATTAGCCCTGCTCCTGTAGGATTGTATGGGAGATAGAAATATCATTGAACCTGATTATCCTCAGCCCAAACTTGCACATCTATACCTATGAAATAAGTGCCTATGTCATTATCAATTCACTTTGGGCACTCATACATGACACTGAGTTTGGTTAGCTCCTTAATAGTAGCCTTGCCCATTGCCCTCTTGCAAGGAAAGGCCTCTGTAAGGCCTATGGCAGTATCCACACAAGTGAGAGCATATTTACACCCCTCACTAACTGGCGAGGGCCCTATATAATCTACTTGACAGTCTCTCAAAGGGGAAGCTGCCTTGTGCATGTGTCCCATCATGGCATCCATCCTCCTGGACCATAACCAGTAACATGCCTTACAGGCCTGTTGGGTGTCAGCATATTTTAACTGGAATGCCAGCAGCTTTGGCTATTCTCCATCCCATGTTGGCTCCTCTGTGGCCAGACTTGATATGAATCCAGTGAGCTTCTTCTGGGGGAACCTGAGGGCAGCCAGCCCTCACCTTGGTGAGGGCATCAGCTTCCTGATTCCCGGGGGGACTCAGCAGGAAGTGGGAAGCCACATGGTAAACTACCAGGGGCACTAGCTCCTGCTGCATCTTATTATATATGTCATTCCACATTTGGTTGTCCCAGTAGTGGCCATCCCATTGCCTACAGTTTTCTTTCTCCCACTGAGCCATCCATAAGGTTAAGCCCTTGAACACAGCCTGTGATGGCTAATCCTGGGTGTCAACTTGATTTGATCTGAGAGTAACTGAAATGAAAGAGATCTTCTTGATTGGATCATCTAAAGCCAGAAGACACACCCTAAATGTGGGCGTTACCTTCTGATGGCAGCCGGTATAAAAGACCAAAGCAGAGGAGAACGCGGGCTTTTTGTGGCTTGCCTTCTCTCTTGCTGGTGAGTTCATCCTGCTTCTGTAGACTGAAGACTAGCTGATATTTTTGAATTTGTCAGACCTTCAGCACCGGATTGGGACTACTGAGACATCCAGCCTTGTGGACTGAGCGACTACAGATT
>NW_008343216.1:1280108-1280415 GCF_000622305.1 Nannospalax galili | reverse complement strand
TAAAATTGCATCAGGCTGAGTTTATTGATATGTGACCCCTGACTGGAGATTCTAGGTTTAATATGGAAGCTTGTGCTGTTAAAAAAGTTAAAATTTTATTTGATTGGTTGGCTGAGGTATTTATTAAAAGATGGCCTACTGACAGAGCTGGAAATACCTGATATCCCTTGGCTTAGAGTGGATTAAGGGATTGTAAGACTCAGCAAATTGGTATGCTCGAGTGGATTCGTAGTGCAACACCAAATCCTCCACAATGGGAGGGCCCAGAGGACATGCCTTTTACTGATTTTATAAGATGGAAAGTACG